>NC_091095.1:4580000-4802500 GCF_024713975.1 Paralichthys olivaceus
TGATCAATCAGTTGTGACTCAGACAGTTCATATTGCTTCATCGCTAAAGTTCAAGTCAAGCTGAAATTAAATTTCTCAACCACATTAAATTTCAAGGAGCATCGAGAGGAGCTCCAGAAATTATATGATTTTAAACAAATAACCGAAAAGTATATTGTATATGTTTTCTTGATGTATAACAGCTGTGAGCCTGTAATGTGGAGATAACTGGTAGATATTTCCCCTTTGTGAACAGCAGATGTCAGTGTTGCATTGCGTCTGTTTTGTTCAACCACCATCCTGACGACGAACTGCTGACTCAGTTTGTTTTTTATACAAATGGTTTGATTCTTTAGCAACTCAGACATCAGTGACTGGAAGATTACCACAAAACGTTGTGGAAGGATGGACGGAAGAACTCATTACATCTTGATCATAGGGTGGATCCAAGAGTATATTTCACTTTACTCAACATAAAGCTGGAGAGAGAGTTTTTAACATTTTCACAGGATTCCCTGGAAATAATTTATGGATCATGATTTATAAAAATCTGATATATTTAGGGGACTGATTTCTATAAGTGTGAGACATTTGGTGCAGCTTGATTGAAGTTAAAGGTTGGGCCTTGGCAGAGGTATGTGGTCTACTGCATTCTACTTATCATAGAAACCATTTCAAGTATCCAGCTGTACTACTTACAACACAGGCTACTGTATATGATCAAATTCACTGGGTCACTAGATCACAGTAGTATTAGTAGTAGTAGTAGTAGTAGTCGTATAAGTTACATTACTTACATTCATTTCAGTGAATGTAACTAGATACAGTCATTTAAAGTGGGTTTACACGATAAGGGGCTGTACCAGGCAAAAAATGACCAATGTGAAAGAAACACTCATTTAAAATTTAAAATGACCGCCTGACGATGTGGCTGCTGCTACGACCTACACGTCTTCTCACAAACAAATAAGAACACAGCCTGAAATAATGCACCAAAGGAATGACGCCTCTTTTCCTAATCTTTTCCAAACACGACTGCGATAAAGAGTCTCTCTTAGCATCATTGTTTTCCACTGAGGTGGCTCAGAGGGATGACGCACGCTGATGACGCGTGGTTCCTGTGTATTGACAGAGCCGGTGATTCATGAGATGTTTTCACCGTCTTCAGGCGACACACAACAAACCAGGTTTATTAGGTCCATGTCGCACAGTGGGGTCGGCAATAAACTAAGATTGCTGAAGTCTCACGGTCTGTCTGCGCCACAGTTTAAGTCATATTACCTAACATAAAAATTAATTCCAATGAGTTCCACGCAGTGAGGTCAACAGATATTGAATTAGGGAAAAAGAGAGCTCTGGTTTTGGTTTGGTAATCTGTTTTGGCAGAGACTCTGGGTTAAGGTTCTGGAACCAGCGTAGAGAGAGAAAATACTAAATCAGTGTGTCGCTCATCGTAAAGCCTGAAACTGAAGAAACCA
Source organism: Paralichthys olivaceus (assembly GCF_024713975.1). NCBI lineage: Eukaryota > Metazoa > Chordata > Actinopteri > Pleuronectiformes > Paralichthyidae > Paralichthys > Paralichthys olivaceus. Next base: position 4,581,458 of record NC_091095.1, read on the forward strand.
GGTGTTCCTAAAATTGTGATCACCTAATTGGACAATCGTTAAAACCCATCAACCTCCACGACAAACTAATCAGACGTGATTTAGTGACGGGTGAAAGCAGACGAAGAAAGAGAAGCGGACGGGAGAGATGGCAAACGTCAAAGTGACCATCCTGCAGTCGGTCTGAGGCTTATCAGATTTATGAGAATCAAAGTGCAGCGATTGGCCTGGAGGTCGATGACGAAATGAGTCATATTCTGGTAACCACGGTGATGCCAGTTGAGTGACGAGGGCCGTGATAGGCTGTAATCCGTCCATTAAAATGGATTAAAGACAGTAGAGCGGCACCGAGAATCTGCATGTGTGTGTCTGTGCGTGTGTACACATGTGGCCTGATTCCTGAGACAAAATTTGTACACTGCCATTCGCCTTTTTACTGCCAAACACACACACACACACACACACACACAAACGACTGGATTTACACATATTTTATAAACAAGTAAAGCGAAGGAGAAGCAGCAGAGTTTCCTTAATGCTGCCACATAATTTAGAATTTTGTTCAACTGGCAACAAGACATTAAACTGCATTATTTAAAAAAAAAACAAATGATAATGTGACATTGATATAATCAGCCTGAAAAACTTCTTTGACGTTGCTCTCAGCTGCTTTCACTGAACACAAATCTCCATTATAGTTAAACATATTTATCAGTTAAGGCTTCGGTGAGGATAATATTAAAGCTGGCAACATGTTGTCCGACGATACACAACTGTATTGTTATTATTATTATTATTTATAATTATTATTAATTATTATTATTACTGAGATTGAAACTTCAGAGATGTCTAGATGTGCAAAATTCCTAATTTCCTACATTCATGTACTTAAAGTTTACTTTTCTATGAGTCCACTGAAATGACAGACTGTTTCTTACTTCTTATTAAGAAAAGTGCTTTTATGCCGATATGTCACAGTGAAGTTGACCTTTGACCGTTTAATTCATCAGCACCGTCAGTCTTGAGTTTTGGCCACAGATTTTTATTGGGAAGCCACGGTGACCTTTGACCTTTCACCACCAAAATCTAATCAATGGCCATTTGTGCTAAAGTAAAGAAACTCACCTGAGAACATTCAGAGGGACGGCTGGATTAAGTCTTCTTTGTTCATACCATCCTTTGAATGTGTGTCTGCACGTGTTTGATTTGCGTGATCTCACCTGGGGATGTCGTCGTCTCCGGTCATGGCCCTGGGCAGCGGCGAGTATCTGGGAGTGGTTAACGGAGCGGGGCTCACAGACTGACTGCCGCTCATGTAAGGGCTTATGTGGTTGTCTTGATGTGGGGAGTACGCTGGAGGGACACAAACAAGCATAACTCAATATTTTTTATTTTACTGTCGGACATAAGAATAATTTCAGGAATCAGTAAAAAGTAAATTTTTACGGTTCTAAGAAATATGATTAAGTTGTGATGAGTGTAAAAGTCTGACGGCAGGTTTCCTGACACAACAAAAAACACAGAGGACAATAGGATTAATGTTGTTCTGGGTTTTGTTTCCTGCTCTTGTCATAGTAAGTTATTCTGAAAATGTCTCTTTTAGAATCTGCTCAAGTCAAATGGTAAATCAAAGAACTGTTTCACTGAGAGTTGCTCATGAGGCTGCACAAGTTTGATCAGACAAACCCACGTTATGCAGTTACCTATGATGTGTGGTGTGTGTGTGTGTGTGTGTGTGTGTGTGTGTGTGTGTGTATTTACAGTTGGTGACGTCAGGAGGAGGGAAGTTGTCGTTGATAAAAAGGGAGGTGTGTTTGGCCACACGGAGGTACACGACATCAGGAGTCGACTTGAGGGCAGCCACTGCCTCCTCGTGAGATACCTCCTCCAAACAGGAGCTGTTCACCTGGAGACACATACACACACACACACACACACACACACACACACACACACACACACACACACACACATTGTGTTACACAAAGACTGAACACACAGACACTAAAAAAGAGGTGAGAGTTTGTACTGTTTTATAATTTGCAAAATGTGCAGAGAGGAACAAATAAAAGAGTTTGATTCTCACAGCTACAAGTTTGTCCCCGATCTGTAGCCGTCCGTCTTTGTGTGCGGCCCCTCCCTCGATGACTTTCGTCACGTAGATGCTGTTGTCGCCCGGCACATGTTGGTTTCCAACTCCACCTGCTATACTGAATCCTAAACCTGTCACAAAACACATCATACATTAACTTCAGTTACATGACCTCCTTAGGGTCATGTGCAAAATGAATTTGCAGTAGTGGCACATATTAGATTGTTCCCTCAGACACAAACAAATCATTGTTCGCTCATCGTCTCCTAAACCTGAACATCAGCAACATTTTGATTAAACACATAATGTGCTAGAATACAATATCTCTCTGTTGTACTGACACAGACTGCTCATGCTGTGTTTACTCACCTTTTGGCCCTTTGACCAGCTTGATATCCATGATTCTCTCAGTGAGGCTCCTCCTGCGTCGTATGCACAGTCGGACGAGACCTCCTGCATCCTTTAGCGCCTCCACAGCCCCGCTGTGGGTCACCTCCCTGACGTCTGCCTCATTTACTCGCACTATGCAGTCATTCACCCTGCACGTCAGTCAGAAGCAGTAAAGATGTCATTTGAATTGCACAAGGAGATAAATGATGGAGAAATGCAAATGTTACTGTCCCTCACTCACAAACTAGACGGGATAGAAATGCATTTGCTTTTGTTTTTTTCAAGGTTCAGTTAAGGTCAAGATATGTGACTGATGTGTGTAGCGCACTGGTGTTAAATTGCTTCATTGACTCTGGTTGCGTTGCCACTAAAGTGAAGCGAAGACTCATTTAGAGGAAACGCTTGGTTCAACCTGACATCTGCTGTTCATGAATCAAGAGCTACTCTGGAACCAGCGGCTGTAAAATCACTCTCGAGGGCAAGACAGTAAATTCCAGTGTTGGTCACAGTAACTGAAAAGTGAGAAAATACTAAAAACGTTCAGTTGATTGTTTCCGTCCATTAAAATCTTTGATTGACTCTGACGTCTTTGCTAAATGGGCGACGACAGAACTGCTGTCTGACTTTAATATTGTGCTACGACATTTAATTCATGAATGCAAACCGATAACTGTGAACAGAAACTAATTGCCACTGACACTGAAAGTTACGCAGGAAGATTTTAGCTGTGTTTGTAGCATCCAAAGTTTTTAACAAAATTTAAATCCATGTCGTCTCGAGTGAAGCTCAGGCTGCACTTTACTGTCAGAACCCATCTGAACATGAGAGGAAACTAAACAAGCTCGACCTGAACCGACAGGAATTCTGTTTTTTGTCCAAACCCAGTTAATGTAAGATGCAATGAGTTTGCGTTACCCTGTCTCTAACCTTGGACATAATCAGTTTAGTGGCTTTTGTGTGTAATCCTTCAAACTAACTAACAAACACCAGGTACTTTGGTACATTTTGGGATAAGATGTGTCTCCAGGGAAATAATGTGCGCCGTCATATTTTACAAGAATGTGTGATGGTACCTGAGTCGTCCATTCTGAGCTGCGGCCCCTCCAGGTATAATCTTGGTGATGAAGATGGAGGGGTCTTCTCCGATGTGGGGGTTATCGGTCCCTCCTGCGATACTGAATCCGAGGCCTGAGTTACCCTGCGCACGCACACACACACACACACACACACACACAGTGAGTTTTAATGAAGAATATATGAGTGTGAACAATGTGACAACAATGTTAGAAAAATCTTTATTAAAATCTGCTCAGTTTTTCCTCTTTTGTTGGTTAATTCTAATTCTTACATTCCTTTTTTTTGTAATAAATAAAGTTGCATACAAATTATGTAAATATCACCCACAACAAACTGAGAACTATAATCTTTCCTCAGGATTAACAGCTCGTGTTGACAAAATCTCACAAATTATCACCACATTACCACACTGCATTAAAATACTGTATATAAATAAATCACAAAGAAGCATCTCCTCCTTGTTGTTCATGTCCAAACTTCTTTTAATATATACCAGCTCTTCTCTTCATATAATAAACACGTAGCTCTCCAGGTATATAAAACAGATCACCTCCATACATTGAACATGCCACCTGACTGCAGCCGTGACTCTGTCCACGTTCCTCTCGCTCTCTCGTGCTCTGTCACCGGGTATAAAGCTGTAAATGTGTGTGTAATGTCTGTGCCTGTGTTTGCGTGTACGTCCATAGCGTCTTTAAAGCAGATCCAGTCAAGCAGACAGATCCAGGTCACAGGAGAATAGAGTGAGAGAGGGAGACGGACGGAGAGAGAGCCTCAGGGCGAGAGGAGAGGGGAATATAATGAGAGAGGAGGGGGAGAGAATCGGGAGAGGGAAGTGGTAAAGGAGGGACGAGAGAGGACGGGGAAATAGGGTCAGAGGAGTCGGACGAGTGATGGGACTGAGTGAAGGAAAGAGCAGAATGATGAGAGGGAGGAAGAAGAGAGAGAAGATGATGAGGGAGTTTTATCTCTCTGCCTTTATACGTTTATTTCATGCTCTCCGTGCAAAAGATTCTATTTGTTCTAGTAATGATCAAAGGAAAAATAGTTTGTCGTGGAAACTATGGTCCCAAATGTGTCGTCCAAAAAATAATGAATAACTTTATTTATGTGCATTTGTTGAACAGGGCTGTCATTTAACTCATTATGTCTGCAGCTAGTAAAAATGATTATATCATATTCACTTGATATTCTTACGGAAATTAATTTGGGATCAAATTCAAATACTCAGTGAAGCACAAGAAACTAAAAATAGAACTTAAGTACCAGATCGAGGGATAATATCAGCCGATAAGATATTTTTTTATTTTAAAACATTTATGTTTACATTAAATATATTTTCGAGTTAAACTTCAGTATTTGTTCTTTTATTTAAAGTTTATGATCTGTGAAATATCAAGCCTCAGTTCCATTTCTTTGTCATAGAGGTTTGATATATTTTAATAACATTTACATTATTTACATGTGTTTTTTAAATATACTTTAACTTTAATAACTCTTAATTTGGAAACAGAATCACATACACTCAAAACACCAACTTTATTTTGAAGCTCACAGGAGGTGAGGACAAGCAATACTCCTTGTTTTTTGTTATCGTGATGATGGAGGAGGAGGTTCAGGGAGGACAGAGGTCAGACTGAACAGATGGAGGTTCTGTCACCAATGACTGATGTGACTGATGTGACTTTTAGAGTGTGTGTGTGTGTGTGAGATGACACGCATGTTGTTGGTGTGTTGTCAGTGTAGGATTTTACCCGCTCCAGCGTGATTTCCTCGTACTCATAGTCTGCTTCTGTTCCATTGACCTGTTAGAGAAGAGGAGGAGGAGGAGGAGGAGGAGGAGGAGAAAGGAGAATTAGAAGGTAAAACTTCAGGACATGAATAAAATACAATTAATTTTGATAATTGATCAATTGAGTTGATTTTCAAGCTCAAAGGAGAAATATTTATGGTTTCAGTTTGTGAAATTTAAATGAGGGTTATTTTATCTTTAATTTTGTACAACAGGAGGAAGTGGAGATACGTCCTCCGTCTTTAATCACAGTCTAAGGTTTCAGACTCTTTGACAAAATCACATATATAACTAAGGATGAGATGCAGTAGAGAAAATAATTAGCAGATTCATCAATAACAAAAATGATCATCTTGTTCTGTGGCACGTCACTTTGTGTTGGCACGAGCTTCATCCTCCTACTGCATCAAACTTTCTTAAATATCTCACTGTTTCTACAGCACAAATAATATACATGGAATATTCACTCATCAGCTAATATCTACAGCAACAAATACGTATGATAGAAAAGTGAATTTAGTGTTTTTTTATTATTCTTTATGAATGACGCATGAATCCCCCAGATTAAGCTGATAATGCGTACTTAATGATGATGTATCTCTGATGTCACAGTTGAGATCATCCCTGATGAGTTGCTCGTGAGCCAATCACAGAGCTCAGCCAGGACTGTTCGTACTATAAAATATATTAACGTTGTCTGACTGAATGAGAAGCACACGGAGTTAAATCTGATCTGGGCAGACTATTTCATATTCTGAGTCCCACTTGGTTTAAACTGGGAGATGATGTTCCTCCTGCTGTAGCTGCAGACACACACACACACACACACACAAACTCAGAGTGGTCGAGTGGCATCCCAATGGCCCAATGTAATCCCCTTGGCTGTAATCTGTGTCTGTGCAGTCAGATTAGTTTAGAATTTGAATTCCTGTCATTTCAAACAATCTCTCATCAGCCACCATGTAAAGTCAACTATTATCCACCGTACACAGATATTTAAGAACATATGTAAACTGGATTTGGTCGTAGTCATTGGTTATCTATGATGAAATTAAATTTTTGAAAAAGCTGGTAAACATTACTTCTGGTAAAAGTTGAGGACAATAGTTTACTAGCATTGCAAAAGTCAGATTCCTGTAAATACATTTTGAGGATATCAAAGTTTGATCTAATGTTTGTTAAATCTATGTTTTGAATTTCCCATTTAAAAAAAGTTGCTACTAAAGAAACTCCGTTGACTTTTATGGTTGTTTCATGTATTATTCGCATTCTTGTCAATGATCACATCAGTGAAATATGAAGTGAAATCTTTTTTCTTCATGTTTTATTCCGAGCAGCTCAGCAGGGAGTCATTCTATGGTAATCACATAATAAACTTATCTAACGACAACACACGACACTGATTCTCTCTGGCAGCTGGCAACCAGTAAAAATGACATCTGCATCTGATTCTGGACTGAGCTTTTGGTCCCAAACCAGGAGGTTACGATCACATATTAATATTACAGTTCTCAGTAGAAGCTCCTAAATGTGTTGCAAGTATTATAACCTTTGACATTATATTCTTATGGCTGGCAATGAGAACGAATACTTACTTAAATAAATGTATTATTCTTGTAGAAGTTAAAAAAAATAACTTTTCTTCGATCATGTCCCAAAGGTGGAAAATAATTGAAACACAAACACTGAAAACTCATCATATAATGAATTCACTCAGTGGATAAAGTCTTCTGATAATTAATGGAACTGTAACTAAATATATTTTCTGTTTGCATGTGATGAACTTTGCATATTCACCTACACTACAAACAAGAAGCCATGAGGTTGTGTGATTTAACTTCACTTGACTTTGGTTAACAAAATAAATTCAGTATCATGGTCATTATGTTAGAGCCAGGACTCACATATGGGGGCGTGTCGACGCTGTCTGTGTTGACCACCACCGGAGGGGGGTTGGCCTGCAGGAGAGAACAGAGCAGAAGTGTCAGTCATTTTATTATCATGGAAACAGACATACAGACACACACACACACACACACACACACACACACACACACACACACACACACAATGACTTACTCTTCTCATGTTTTGGTACAGCATGTTGAAAACCTCTGCTAAAGATTACCACCATGGAGCGCCTGCATACACCGCATGACATACTGCACAGCCCTTATACTAGACAGTACTAATGTACTACACTGACGACCACACTTTAAAGTACTGCCCGGCCATCAAGTACATTTTACTACGGCGCCACAAAGTACTGCATGACAATAACATTAGTGTTTCAGATTGACATTATCTTAATTGTATGTCTTGAAAACACACAGAGTCCACACGTCTCCTGACTCAAACTTTCCTCCAAGTGGTTCTCCTCTACTCTCCAGTGTCTGTCTCCTCCCTTGTCTCCTTCTACAGTCCAGGCCTGGACAGATGACAGCTAACAGGGGTTAAAGCAGCAGCAGATAACTGATATTATATTTCCTCTTCCCTCCCACGCAATCACGGAACATGGCAAACCTCACACTGAATCACATAAATAGCAACAAGGTGTCTTTTCCTCCCTGTGATTTCAAGGGGAGTATCAGCCCTTATCTTATCATTCCATCCTTTCACCTCCTGCCTCCCTGTGTCCTCTGATGTCATTTAGCGCTCGCCTCCCCAGCGTCTGCAGCTCTAGTCAACACACCATCAAGGAGCGAGTCAGTCCAGCTGAGACAACCTGCAGCTTCACTTTTCTTCTGCAGCTGCAAAAAAAGTTAAACCAACTAGAAAACAAGGCGGCGACCAAATGGACAGTCCACCCCGAGTTCACGGCATCAGCACGGAACAGAGCGGCAGCAGCAGCAGCATCAGCATCTATCGCTCAACACTAATCTGGACCTCTCTCACCCCCCTTTCCACTCCTTTATCTTCTTTCTCCCTCTCGCACACACATATATTATCTCACTCCATGTGTCACTCTCTCTCCACCACATGTCCAACTGTCTGTCAGTCAAACTGGCTGGAAGCTTGATCCCACAAGGGAGCAGAAAGGGGGTGGGGCCGGGGGGCTGGCGGGATCAGAGGGGATTATAGGTAGGGTGGGAGGAGTCAGATGTGTCTGCTCAACAACAACAGTGATGAGGAGCAGAGGGTGCACGCATGCATGCACACACACACACACACACACAATAAAAGACCCTCACAAATGCACAGACGCAAGTGAAAAGTGAGAGAAATGAAAGGAAATGTGGGAACAGACGTTGAGGAAAGGCGGAGAAAATGAAAGAGATGAAAGATACTGAGGAGACAGAAAGGACGTGCTGACACTAACAGCTGCTCGGATCCGTGTCTGTGTGTGTGTGTGTGTGTGTGTGTGTGTGTGTGTGTGTGTGTTCATTTGAAAGAAGGGAAGAGATACTTGAGAAGAGGAGGGTAAATATGATTATTGCATAATTGAGCTTTTTATTCAGCATCTATGCAATTTATTATAAAATATAGAAGTGGCTGCACTCCCAGGTGAGCCGGCCGGTGTGTCTCATACAGAAGCTTGAGTCTCTCTCTCTCTCTCTCTCTCCCTCTCTATGTCTTCTCAATAAAAAAAGGCCCAAAAATGTAACTTCATGTTATCACTGCTTTATTGAAGCGATCCCAAGGTTTTGTTGGTATTTCTCGATGAAGTAAGTCGACAGATACTCAGTGATATCTGCACTCTGGTATTTAGTCAACACAAGTTTAGTTTGCTGGACACACAACGTTAGATGTCAAACACTGTGCATGAACAGTGTGAATCTATTGCTACTGGAACTGTTTCCTTTCTCCCAGAATTTCTTCAGGTTTGTTATTTCTTTAGTTTCAACAGAAAAGTGATTGATTCATCCCGAAACATTACGTTCATGATTCTAACAGCGTCACACACAGTAGTTAGACCCGTGTGTGTGTGTGTGTGTGTGTGTGTCATTCACAGAGCGACAAATCCAGTCGGTCAGTCAGCCGGTGATTCCATTGACACGCCTTGTCAGACTGGCGCTTATGTAACATATGTGTGTGTGTGTGTGTGTGTTACATGAAAGGCCAAAAGTACAACTGTGTACAAATATAAACAAACAAGAACACACACACAAACACACACCATACACACACAAACAGGCGCACTCATCATCCATATCCAGACAGTGTTTTATTCCTCTACGCAAGTGAGTGTCAGCTGTTACATAAATGCTGTTACACCAGCCGTGTCATTGTTGGGGCATTATGGCCTGGTTCAGTCCAGCTCGGCACGGCTTAGAAACAGATCCAGACTATCCCTGTTTGTCTCATCAGGCAAAGAGACACTGAAACAAACAAGTGATTTATGACCAGTTGTCATGCGACAATATGTGGGACAGATAAAGAAACATTAAAGTATTGGAGTGTGTGTGTGTGTGTGTGTGTGTGTGTGTGTGTGTCTGTCTGTCTGTCTCTTTAGGTCCAGCATAAACACTCATGGGGGGCAAATGAAGTCCAAATCATTTCTGAGGTCGTGGTAAAGACTAGTGGTAAGATGTCAATTAAGATTTTGGACAGGCTGTCCACAATCAATCAGAGAGCCAAGGTCCCCTTATAAGACCACATCTAAATTCATCAGATCTGATCTTTTATTTAGATCCACACCAAATTGCACAAATACATAAACATCAGTCGCTGAAATATGGGAGATCTCTTTCATCAATATCCATGAAATATTCTCTGAGAAATGAATGAAAATAGCAAAACATCCTCTCTAAGAATAATAAAGAAAGTTCCCTCTATACCACATCCTGCCATTAAGTTTTGTAAAAATCACTCCAGTAGTTTTTTTGTAATCATGCAACAAACAACGGACAGGGAGGAGGTGATGAGAATAGTTGTTCCAAACCCATGTTTGTGCGAGTGTGTGTTTGAAATGACCCCCCCCCCCCCCCCCCCCCCCCCCATCACAGGGTGCTGTGTTCAGCTTCTAAACCAACATCATTATTATCAATTAGCTAATTAATCAGTATTAAAATAATCAGTCAGTGCACTGTGCCAAGTCCTGACAAGCACACACTTAAAACATGCAGTATAAAGTCTGAAGCAAAAAAAGGAGGTCAAGAACCGAATCGAAGACGATTGATTGGACGCAGCTCAAAAGTTTCACTTAATTCAAAGGTTTATTTTCTGACCTCAGTAGCTTCACATTCTGATTATTTATAGCATGGGAGAGCCGAGGAGCAAACACACGTTCATACACATAAACCCGACACTAATACTACAAATCACTCCGTCTTCCTCATGTGTGATGAAACTCCACTTGACTAATGAGTAGATGAAGCGTGACTCTAATCAAATCAGAACGGCTAATCACGCTAATCAGACTATAACCTGCTATGTGTGAGCAAAAAGAAAAACTGCCACCACAACGTCCAACAGGAGTTTATACAACAGACAAGTCCTGTCACACATGGATGCCTTCGCTCTCTTGATTATATCACAGGGGAGGGGAAATTGACCATAACCACTCTTACACCGCTATTATCATCATTCTGCCATGTTCACTCACATGTATGCTTTATTATGCTATTAGTTCTTCTGGTAAAACTCCCACTTTCACACAATCCTCTTGGTCCGTTAGTTTCCTAAATTTCCCAGAATTACTCTCAGTGTCGCTCAGAGGCAAACAGGATCAAATCCAGCGCATGCACACACACACACACACACACACACACACACACACACCATGAATATGATGACAGCTCAATTTCAATTTCATGTTCAATAGAGAAAGCCCTGACGCACTCAGGATGTCAGTTCACTAAAAAGGGCAATTTGAAAAAGATAATAGGGACATTACAGCAGTGACCTTCCACGTCTGAAACACCCACGCCCACTTATGGTGTCCGACAGCAGCGGGTGTACTGTGTGAAGTCACCATCACCGGGTCATATCGTGTTCGATGTAATTGATGTCACCAATTATTCCAGCCGCACTTTGAACATTAATGGGAAACACAACCGATTTGACGAGATAGTAAGTGATGTTTCCTCGTATTGTTATTCACGGCCTATTTGAAAAACGTATTCTAATATTAAATCTACTTCTTGCTTTTTTCGCATTTCATTGCTAAACAAGACAAAATGGTTCCTCTTCTTTCTTTTCTTCTTTCTGGCAGACTAGGCACAGTTTCATGCATTGCTGCCTCCAGCTGGTGTCGCAACGCCATTGCTTCCTTCGCTGCTACTTTATAGCTTTAAGTAAGCTGATATCTATGAGACCGTACCCTTACTGTGACTTGACTGATTTTAAGGTGACTGCTGAGCCTCAGTGCAGGTGCCAGTCTAGATAATCTAATGAGATTAGAGAAGGAAGCTGGAGATGTGTGCACGGAGAGTGCTTATGCACACCTTTAAGATAAGTCTTAATGACCTTAGTTAATTATCTCTTGTAAGCACAAAATGTACAGGCTTTTTAATTAAACCTATTTCATGCTAACAGTGAGCAGAAGTTTTAAAAGTTTCACATTGCATGAGATATTTTTTTCTTTACTAGGATCCATGACCTAAAGCACAATATCTGCAAACCCTAGCCCCTCAAACCTACCTGCACACGGGCCTGTATATGTGGAAGGTGCATGAGCGGCACATGTGGGGGAGGTTCCCTTGAGTGTGCTGTCCAGATATACGTGTCATTGGGCCAAGGCCTGCTCCCAGCCTTGCCCTTGCCTTTGCTCTTCGTGGGACTCTTCTTCACGCTGTCCCTCAGGTTGGGGAACTTTCCTCTTGAGCCCCTGGTGACAAGATTGGTCGGCAAGGTGCTCCACCCGTATCCGCCCAGCCCTGCACACAGCGGGAGCTGGGGTGAGTGAAAAGGGTGGATAGACAGCGACTGGGAGGCATGAGGAAGAGGTGAAGGGTACTGATGGTGATACTGCTGGAACGAGTGGTGACTGGGTGAATGGAGCTGCATCGGCCGTGGTTGATGATGGTAGAGTTGATGCGTCGATTGCGAGGGAAGCAGGTGACTGGGGGAGGCCGGATTATGGTTCTGCTGCTGGTTCTGACAGTGATGCTGCAGCTGCTGATGACTCGGCGATAGGTGAAGCTGGTGGTGGCTTGGCGAGTGCAGAAGGTGATTTGGCGATTGCGGCGCCAGCTGGTACGTTGGCGATGGCGGAGCCAGTTGATGACTTGAAGATGTTGGTGCTATGTGGTAGTAGCTTGGAGAGGGAGAAAGAAGCAGGTGTTTTGGTGAATGGCAACCGTGTTTCGGCGAATGGGGATGGTGCTTTGGTGAGTGCAGCGGCGACGGCTGCAGATGGTAATTTGGCGTCTGTATTTGCAGTAGATTCTGGTTTTGCTTCGAATGCGAAACATTCTTGCTCGATTTGCCCTTTCCTTTGCCAGATTTGCCTTTAGTGGAGCCACTGCTGGGCTTCTTGGGGCTACAGCAGAACTCATGGCTGTGGAAATAAGTGGTCATAGCTACAGAGATTTATAAAAAGTCAAACCGACACCCTCCTGTCTTCTTTATCTTTCTATCGAGCTCTCACCACATTGTCTCCTTTACACAAATGACAAAAGGGAGTAGCTCCTCTGAATCACTTGTGTCCGAATAATGTAGGTCATGCCTCTTCAGAACCGCAGATGCTCTTGTGTCCAGGACAAAGATGATGTTCGCCCTTGTCTTTGCCTTATATCAGCTTGTTAAGATCACCGGACAATCAGAAACTTAAAATACAATCCCTCCTTTCTGGTAGTGTTTCCATTTCGTCTCCATTATGGGTTAGGGCATTCACTAGACTTGAAAAGCAAAGCATCCTCCTTTAGTGCAATTTGTAAAACTCCTCTTCTCAGTTTTCTCCGATTCGGAGCATATGATCTCTCTCACCAACTCTCAGAGTTAACGGGTCAGTAAAAATCTGGGACCAAGACAAGGTAGAAGGACCACTTGGACAGGTTAACCCTCCTTTAAATCCGGATTGCTCTGTTTCCGAGGACGCCGGTCAGTTCATGCACTCCAGGGGAAGATTCCCATTCCGCGATTATGCTCCAATCCAGAGGTCAGTCTCTCGGAGTAACTCGTAAAGTCCACCGATGTTGTTGTGCACTCTGGCTTTAAAGCTGAAGTGTCAGTCGCTCTGTCGCAGTTTGATTCACTTGTTTTGAACAAAAAAAGTAAAGAGAGTACCTGAAGTCAGATTAGATTCCGGTGTTTGACTTTTTTCCAGTCAAAGATTCAGGGGACGTCAAAGTCAAGGTTAAGTTTGCTTTTCTTTGTCTTTCTTCCATCATCTCGTCTTGTTTAATCTTTCTGCTGATTTAATATTCGGACAGATCACCGTGCACAATTGTCTTTCTGAGCCTCTCTCATCTTTCTATGCTGCCTGCCACTCTCATTCACTCTCTCTCTCTCTAGCTCTCCCTCTCTCTCTCTCTTTCCCGGACTAACCAATTAGGGACTTCCCTGGACTCCTGCACATGACAGCAGCCAGGCATGACTAATCGATAGGCAACCGGGGGACAGTGATACAGTGCTCAGTGGTGTGTGTGTGTGTGTGTGTGTGTGTGTGTGTGTGTGTGTGTGTGTGTGTGTGTGTGTGTGTGTGTGTGTCACAAAGAATGGAGAGCTGTGATTGGTGGAGGCGAGTCCCTTCCATCAACCTTTGTCTTGTTCTTTTAAAGCATCACAGGCCGGGTCAGCTGAAATACAGTCTATAAAATGCCTGCTGTGATTTTGTGTGTGTGGGTGTCTCTATGTGTTGGCCTACTTCCTTGTGAGACTGTGTGTGTGTGTGTGTGTGTGTGTGTGTGTGTGTGTGTGTGTACGTCCTGAAGTATCCAACATATGAATGCCTCAGACATTAGCAATGCCTTTGCAGACACTTTATAGTAAATGCACACAAACAGAAACACAACACTGCAGCTAAGTTGCAGTTGCCCAAAATGAATCTACTCCTGAATTAAATATTTGTGAAAATATTATTATTTTCTTTTGGTCAGAGCTCAATACTTTGAGTAATCGAAAACCAGCAAGCGTTGTCATCATATGTTTATTGTGATGCTTAGACGTATTTCGTAATTAATGTATGACAATAATTTAATGTAAATTTTAAACTTTTAAACACCTAAAACTGAATCAACTCAATCATCAGATAATCATTAATCGATGACTCGAGTGGTTGGAGGTTGAATTTTCAGGGAATCAATTAACCGATTAGACAAATTACACCTTTATCCTTCTGACTGCTAATTAATAAATGAATTAATAATTTACATAACATCTACATCAACAGCTCTAACATCAGCGACAACAACAGAAACCACCTGTGCGGACATGCAGTGGTTCAAACATTAAACATAAGTTAAAAGTAAGTTAAATGAGCAAAATTAAGTTTGCTAAATAGGTTAAGCAAGCTTGTTTTACAATATCTGCTGTATTGGGTCACAGCACAGACATTGATATTCATTATTCATTATTCAGATTTACATTTAATTAGATGTATAAAAATAATTAAAAAAACAGATATTTCTTGCACATGCACATTATACCCAGGAATATTTAATATAAGATGAGTTAAAGCTTCTGGCTAATTACAGCTACACACACACACACACACACTTTTCTGGTTATGGCTATAAGGTCCATGTCTTTATAATGTCAGCTAATATAAAACACAACACGCCTCAAACCAACCTGATAAGAGAGAGAGAGGCGGACAGACAAGCCACATTAAAAAGCAGCACACGTGCAGAGCATTAAGACTTAAAGACGGACCTGGACAGAAAGCCTGTAGCAGCCGCCCAGTGTGTGTGTGTGTGTGTGTGTGTGTGTGTGTGTGTGTGTGTGTGTGTGTGTGTGTTCCCTGTGTAAAGTGCTGCTACCGCTGCAGGCTCAGTCAGGAGAGGATGAGCAAGGAGAATAGGACGTTAGCATCGCAGCGTTAAATGAAGCCAGCACTAACACGGTGCTGGAGGGTGGGGTACAGCCGGGGGTGGGGGGGGAAGCTGCTGAGAAAAGAAAATGCAGGGATGAGGGGTGATGAGTGGTTTCATGACAAGAGAGAGAAATGACGACATGAAGAATGAGGCATCTCAAATGAACGTGGGGGGGGGGGGGGGGGAGTGGGAGTTTAACCACCCCAAGTTTCATTTGTCAAAATAATGTCAACTAATATCTCACACCTGGTATATTTACTATCTTCCCACCAAAGCACTGACAAACTGCATTACACTCAAAATTCCTGACGTGTGAGTCTGAGTATATACATATATATATTTCCAGCTCTGATTATTCTTCTACCTCCATTTCCTTTTGATACGACTCTCAAAACGATTGAATAAGACATCAATTAGCTCACTTCTCCGATGAGTGTTTATTCGAATCCGACCTCACCAAAAATATAAAAAATCCAGGAAATAAACATCATCTATTGAGCGTCAGACCTTTTCGCCACTCAATTAGTGTAATTGAAAGACAAATTATAGTCAAGTGGAAGTGCTCACATATTAATCCTGACCGGTCGGTCTGACTCAGAGTGAGGATTGCTGCAAATGTAGAAACACTTTTTTTTCCTCATAAAGACAACCCCCTCCATTCTTTGCAGGTTGTGCAATTGGATTTATTCTAATATCTTTTCAGCATTTTGATAAAAAAGAACTGATGTCTGATGACGCCAAGCAGAATTCAGGAGGATCAAATTTACAAGCGGAAAAGCACACATGTAACAAGACATAGCATCTTAGCGAAGGGCTTTAGTGATTTGTTCAATAAAAAACAATCATCAGGATTTTCCAGCTCCACTTTCTGCAGCGA
This sequence comes from Paralichthys olivaceus, assembly GCF_024713975.1. Taxonomy (NCBI): domain Eukaryota; kingdom Metazoa; phylum Chordata; class Actinopteri; order Pleuronectiformes; family Paralichthyidae; genus Paralichthys; species Paralichthys olivaceus. The sequence continues at coordinate 4,597,582 of NC_091095.1, forward strand.
GACATGTGATATTAACTGACACCAGCAGGGGGGGGTCAGCGTCCACAGACAGATGGAGCACTTGTGGAGACAGAAGTGCACAGGCTGCACAGGACGATGCTTTTCAACAGGACCTTCATCATCATCGGTTATTTCTTGCAGCCTTCTGATCATAACATATCATACAAAGATACCATGCATGTCAGATCATAGCCGTCTCTCACATTAAATATTGTGGTAGAAACAAAAGCATGCAGCAGTTATGTAGTTAAATCCAGTTTGAGTTCAAACACAGGAAAAAATGCCACATAATTATGCACAATAGCCCGGAGCACGTGGAAAATATGCTGCATGCAGTTGAAGCCGTTAACCAAAACATTAAAGCTGCTGTTGTTGGGCTGAACCTGATTGGTTGGTTTCAAATTCACTATGAATAAATTTGACACTGCAGGAAAGGTACAGTCTAATGTCTGAATAATGTTTCAGAAAAAAGGAGAAAAACTTGTCCAATTCCAAACTGCAACAGGTAACAAATGGTTCAAATTGATAGTTTTATTCAATCAACGGTTAAAAACCCAAAGATTTTCAGTTTGTTATCACGTAAGATCAAATCCTCATGTATGAGAGTGACTATTTAGCATCAACTGAAACCATCTTCAATATTACTATCATTTAATTTCCTGTATAACAGCATAACGATACCCTGACATCGTGTCATGGTACAAAGTACATGTAGAGATCTCCACACCCCGGCCGAGCTGTGGTCTCCATGGATCCGGTGGCTGATCAGACATGTGAGGTTACAGCCTGAGATCTTCATTATCATATATCACACCAGCCGCCACACACAACATGGCAGAGTGAGTCAGTATCAACTTAGAGATTCTGTTATGATTAGAGCAGGGACTTGCTTTGCTTTGGGGACTGGGAGGTTGTGGTGTGGAAAGCGGCTCCTTTACACAACTTTGGACTATTTTTAATTTAAATCAAAGATGCAGTAACTTCTATGTTTGTCGAGATTCATAAGAGGTGAGACGAGGAGGAACTGGGTTTCTACTTCGGGAGCCAGACGTTGGAGAAGGAGAAGAAAACATTTCACTTCCAAAACAAAGCTGCAGGAATCAGCATCAGCATCAGCATCGCTCAGGTCTCAGGCGAACCTCCTCCTCCTCCTCCTCCTCTTCACACTAACTCTTGACCTCTGAAGTGATCCTACTTGTGAGGCTGTTAGATGTAAGATCACAGCTTTGACTCTTGCAAAGGTAACTGACGTCCAAATCAGTATTTTTTTTTTTTTTAATTACTGCCTCCACCAAGGAGGTTATGTTTTCATCATCATGTTTGTTTGAATGTCTGTCAGATGGATTACGCAAAAACTGCTGAACCAATCTCAATGTTCCACCCAAGTTTTGTGGATGGACAAAGCATCACTCAAAGAAGAGCTCATTAAATGTTGAAGCTGCTCTGGATAAACAGGCAAAGGCAGGAAGTTTTATTTCCACTCGGAGAGATAGAGCTTTACTTTGGCGGACGTATACGTGATATGTCTCATGTAAATAAACAGGTAACTAGCGTTCTATAGCAGCAGTGGCTGGGACTCATCAAAGTGACGTTGTTGATCACTACAAAAAAAGACTGATTCTCCAGTTCAGGTTCTGCGTGCTGAGTCGAGCTTAACTGAGCTTAGGTGAACCGCTCTTTGTGCAGCAGCGGTAGAGATTTGATGTCATCTATCTCTGCCCATATTCTAAGATTAATTCACTCTCATTCAATCTGTTCAGGACATGGTCTCAATGTGTGTTACAGATGATGCTCTGCGTCTCTTTCCTCTCAGGTTTCGACTGTGTCCAGCAGCATCGACGTATTCCTCCACGATGACTCAATTAGAAACTGTTTCCACAGTCGGGGGCAGCGGCTGGCAGAGATCAAGGAGCGGCCACCTCAGCTGCAGCACAGCAGTGATTTAAAACTGTCCAGGCTAACTTCCAACACTGCAGTATCTATTTACAAAGTGCAGTTCATTACTCCTGCATCCTTTCTGGGATTTATTACAGCTGTAGCTCAATACCCGTCACGCTGAGTCGTGACCTTTGAACGCGACTTCTTCTCCTCGCCACCTGATATCCTCCGTCTTTTCTCCCCGTTTCCTTTCACATCTGTGCCCCACCCATCCTCACACCTGCACGAGCTCCACCTCATTCTACAATCAGCCTCGCACCACATGTACCAGGTCGTCTGTGCCTGTTCTTTCCCTCTATATTTCTTACCAGTGTTTCGTGCGTGTCTTACTTTCTATATTTGCCTGTTTGTCTGCCGGCCTGTCAACCTGCCTGCCTGCTCACCGGTCTGCCTGTGAGCCTAATACAGTTATTTAAAGCAACCTCATCTCGTCAGCCTGCCTTTGAGTCTGCAGTTTGGGTCCTGTCTTATCTCTAACAGAAGATATTTACTATACAGAAGCGGAGAAACATTAAACTTTGTTTCACTTTAATCAAGAAATGCATTGAGTAGCCAGTGAGGGAGCAAAACAATTACTCACCGTACAAGGCCATACACCTCTGCCAAGGCAAAACAATCCTAATTAAATATTTCCTCTTCCCTTTCCCCCCTTCTTCCTCTTTCCCAGGGAAAATATTGAAAGTGTTCACAATGTTAAGGGAAGTAATTAATTAAACGCCCTTGATTGGATCTCCACCAACATTTTATTGGTTCTTCTCTGGCCCATATTCCATCACTTCACCACCAACACTGCTGACATCAATTTAAACTAATATTCCAATATTAATCTGACTAAGACAATATTCTGAGTAAGACACTGAGATGTAAACATTAAGTTCTGATTACCTGAACCTGAATGTGGTCATACATGTAATAAGATGTGGAGCATTCAGACTGTTGACACGAGTCAAAATCAGATGATGCTCTGCAACGGGAACAGGAATATAAATGGAATATTCCAGAAGTCACTCAAACATCGCAATCAAAATAATGTGTTATTCAGAATAAGGTCAATATTGTTAATGTAGTCACTGTTAAAATAAAAATTCTTCAGAAGGAGATCACCTTCAGTTTTATCCAGCTTTCATGTAGCTGCGGTGAACTGGTCAAGCCTCGTAGTGTTAAATCATTCCAGGCTAATCATAGAGCTGTCACTATGTTGTGTTCAGCCTCATCAGTCGGTGGTCGTATTAAGTGATTGCTCGTCGTCAACTGATCTGCGTTGATTATATCAGCAAAGACAGAGAACAGGCTGGAAGAAGGAGAGGGAGGAGAGGGAGGAGAGGGAGGAGAGAGTGTCTGTGTGTCTGTCTGTGTGTGTGTGTTTGTGTGTTCGTGTGTGTGTGTGTGTGTGTGTGTGTGGGAGAGAGCTGGTATGCAAGCCTCATCCCACACACAGAAGGTGACGCAACACCTCTCATACTCTCAAGCAAAATCTAATGCACAACTCACGGCTGCAGCACGACGTGTGCGTGCGTCTCTGTGTGTGTCCGTGTGAGCGACTGATCCAGCGCACTAATAATTCTATACACACAACCGTCTACAGTTTTCCTTAACTCACAAACACACACACACACACACACACATGCTGCCATGTGCTGCTCGGCGATGAACATCGCAGCATCACCATGACGGCAGCTGATGTCGGTCATGCATCAGAGGAGGAGCTCATTGGTTACCACGGACAACTGCGGTCCAGGTTGTCAACATTTGCATTTGCTCCTCCCACTGATGACATCACCTCCATCAGCTTTACTTGAAACGATGAAACCATCTTGAGACATTTTTTTTAAAGAATTTCTGAACTGCTGCTGCGTTTGAGCATACGTACGTTGACATGTAGCAGCTGATCAGGATCAAAGACGGGAGTGCATATCAGTCACGGTGCCTTAAGGGGTTGAAACAAGTCGGAACACGTTACAAATCATCGCTTTTAACCCTCAAATCGGTCCAATGTTTACTCCCATATGATACAAGCATGATGTCAGCTTGTCAGAAAAGGGATAAACACCAATTCTGTGCAGTTCTGTTGAGAAAGGTGAAGGATAAACAAACAAGTCAGAGCTCTAAAAGAAAAGCTCGTTGTCCATGGGGCCTTCTTAACTTTCCACAATTCCTGAAATTGAATACTGAAACTTTGCTTCATCCCGTGTTGTAAATTATTTTGTTTTTGAAAAAATAAAAGAGCAGCCTTAGCAAAAGCTCCTTCCCATTCTCCACCTCCTGCTCTGCTTCAGTTCTATGTGGCGATGATGTAAAGTTTCGGAGTGAGCAAAGACTGTGGGAGGTGGTGAAAATTCACAGTTATGGTGTGAAGACACCAAAATACAACTTTATACTTGATTCCATACTGCCCACTCAGCAACAGATGATCTATGCAAGCTATGCTGCAGTGTAAAGGTACAGAAGGACCGAGCAGATGCTTTCAGATACAATGTCCATTGTGCCGCAATTATATCAAAACCAAACCCAAAAAGACAGGCAAGAATAAGGACAGAGTAAACCTGGATCCTACGCAGGTACACACACACACACACAAACACACACAGTGGTATCCCATGAGGCACAGGGAAAGTGGAAAGTTTCCTTGGGCAGCAGGAGGATAATGAGCCACTCTCTACAGGAGTGAGGTGTATGGACGGGAGAGTAGGTTTGTACTCTGTATACTTGGCAGTATACGGGTTGTGTGTTGATGGTGTGTCTCACACAAGGTTTTTTAAAAGGACCAATATCTGTATAAATGTAATTTCCAGACCTCATTCTCTGTGCTGTGATCATCCACATGGGTTGACCACACGGCACCTGAAGTTCGATCACGACGGCAAGTTATATGATTTATGTTTTCTAATTCGTTGTATTTTGTGATTTATTGGTTTTGTTTGTGATTAGCACTCCAGGGTCACTGTAGTTTTGAGGAAATGTAACATTGGACACTGTTTTGATCGTTCTGATTTTGTGGAAACATCAGAAATAGAAGAATCAAAAATAGCAGTTAAAATACTAATCTCAGCTTCTTACTGCCTCACTGACACTTGATCTACCCAAACATCTGCTGGATTATTGCTGTTCACCTCACAATCAATCCAATCAAGTAATTAATTAACCAATATTCTGTCAGCTGATCTTTATGTTGATGGTTTATCCAAAAGAGCGGTGGGCATGATACACTCACATTGCCTTCTTTTAGCAAACAGACGATCACATTTCTCCCACAGTCCTAATCAATCATTAATTCTCCCCTTCATTGTCTCTCTCTCCTGCTCTGTCAGTCCTTCTCTACCTCCATTTCCTGTGACCACTAAACACCTCTTTAAGGCTTTTAGAGCTCTTTCTGAAGAGCCAGGATGACTTTCATACCTCTGCTTTACCACTCATCAATAATACACAGACAGGGCGGGGACTACAGGGGAGAGAGAGAGAGGGGGGTTGGGCCAGACATATACTTTGCCATTTAACCACACATTCCCATAGATGACTGGAAGTGATGAGAACGTAGTTGTTTACATACAAAACATACCGATAGGCGTATAGTCTACTGGCCTTCTTGGGCAATTGGACAAATATATTGCTTAACGACCATTCCAATGCAAAGGATGCGTGGACGTTTAAAACTCTTTTAATAAATAAAGGTAGTATGAAAGTTCCTTTAATCGTTTAACTGATTGCTGAGATTGATGAACTCATGTGAAGCTATAACACATTAATGAGGAAGGCAAACCTGCAGAGTTATTGAGGCGCCATCAATTCTGCATTTTGCAAGTGACGGTAGAAGGTCTCTTCAAAGGGAGATAATCAAAGTACAGTTGGCTGCTGCTTGACAATATCATTATCTAAAGAAAACCTGAAGTGAAGAGTGAAGCCGCTGAAACAGACAGATTGATCGGTGGAGTCAACATCAATACCATTACTGTTAGCGTGGACGAGACGTTGCAATAAAAACACTGTGCGGTGAGATAAGTGCAACGTGTGGACTCTTCTAAATGTCACACTGTTTTCATAATTCCCGAAAGAGGAAATATTTGATATATTTGGATTAAAAAGTAATGATTATTTGTACATATGCGTGTTTCTCATTTTATGGGTTAAAGTGCGTTGTTGTGCAACAAGGCTCAAATCAGCAAAGTTAAAAAATAGCTTTTTCTAGCTTGTGTGTTTTATAGCTGTGTGTGTTTGTGTGGGTGTGTGTGTCTCTTTTGTGTAATGGCCTATCAGTCATGCAGTAAGTGCCTTAGACAGGAAAATGGCAACACCTTGGGAAAACACTGGCCAGTATGATTACTGCAAAGGGGCGGGAGTTAACTTTTTTCCACGGGCTATGCTGTAAATCTGCAGACAACTGTATAAGTGCTGCAGGGCTGAGCGATGTGAGTGGCGCCCCATCCATTCAGATCAATAATGCAGGTTTGAATCCAAGAGAGACATTACTGCATTTGTCATCTGCAGTGCAAAAAGTGCGTAATCATGTGCCCAAAACGGTAACACAACATCGTCTGTCAAAGAAGTGGCCGTGATGCAAAAATATAGATCTCTTAAATTTAAGTGTCAAGCTATCTAATAAACAGAGCAATCAAAATGTCAACCAACAAACTACCTGCTCTCTACAGTACAATTATGTACTACAATATACTTTCATAATGTTTTACTTACAGTATCGATTGTTGTATAAATGTCTTTGTCCTCATGCACAAGTATTTTTTTTCAAGGATCCATCAGGTTGAGACACAACAACAATGCATTTACAAAAGCAGCAATTTCCAAACGGGCCACAAGTTCAGGCCCAGTTCTTCTCACAGAGCAGCAAACAAGCTTATTCAATATTAACAAAAACTATACATGAAACAAATTAATGTTGTTTTGAAGGTTTCTCATGTGTACTTAACTGAGCGCTTGGTTTTTGGATGGAAGAGGTGCTTTGGAATTAGGAATGAGCACAGATAGAGGGGACTTTGATGCATTCTTGAAATTTGCATAATGTAATTACTGGGGCCGCAGCATCGGTTTTTGAAAAATTACGAAAGTGGTGGTTAAGAGACGAGTGTTGAAAGGGGCTTAAGACAACTTTAAGCTGTTTGCTGCAGACATTGGCTGCATCATCTGTCAACATCAGAGGGAGCCCATGTTAAGAGGCTCCTGATGTAAATACCAGTAGGGTCCCAGTGGCTCTTTAGTGGGCGGCTGAATTGTTTTAGTAGTTCATGCAAACTGCTCGAGTGATGATGCTGACTTCAACTGTGCAATGTGCATTTCTATTTAGAATTGAAATGAGGAAACACATAGCTGGTGAGAACTAAAGCATGTTTGGGGAAATCACAAATTAAATTGATCGTGTCTAAATCAGCTTATATAATCAAACCTAGTCAGACGCAAGGATTTATTTTATTGTGAAAGCCTGTGACACAACCTCTGACTATCCACTTCCACTCGATTAACTTTCGATACTAACAGCAAATTAACTATAATATTAAAATGGATCATGAAAAGATAAAAACAGCCAATGGTGATCAACTTCTCAGTGACTTTGCTGCCTGTACAAGGTGCCACAATGTTTTAGCTTCTGAGAATCGTAAGCTAGACATGTCGTCGCTAAGGAAGCACAATGGAAGCTGCAGAAGCACAGGTGCTACGGTGATTCAGGTACACAACCACCATAGCATAAGCACAAGGAGGCCATGACGCATTTGATGTGAGTGACAGGTAACAGGTCTGGTCCAGTATTCAATTCAGGACCCTTATCGAGTCCTATCCTGCTTCATTTATATTAAACTTAATGTGTATTTGTTTAGTTGATGACATAGAATTAATGTGCATATGCTAGAACTAATAAACAGATCCTAAGCTACAGCCTGTAGCTTCTTTTTGATCTCTATTATTGCTGAATGGGAGTCTCCCTGTGTTTACATCAGTGGAAATGTCTTTGTCGATATATGAATAGAAGCCAGGTCATAGTATATGTGATATCTCATTTGTTCTTATAGATTCAAGAGATAAGTAAAAAAAAAAAAAAAAAAAGAAAAAAGTAACCAACACTGAAAACTAAAGAAAACACAGTGAGAATAGGATGAAAAATACAAAACTATATTTAAAATATACATAAATGTGTGTATGTAGGAATTCAAGAAAGAAAGACAGGAAACACCACTAAGATAAAGTGACACATCCTGTAATAAAGTATTGAGAAGTATTGCACAGATAAGAAACAATAGATGTGCGTGTGAGTGGTGGATAAATATGAAGATTATAAAATAAAAAAGAACATGAAGTACAGGAGGCACCTGATGGCTCTGATGTAGCTACATCAGCTGCTACCTGCACAGGCTACATGCTAACTAACACAGATTTATAAACCCAGCTCAAGTCCTTCACAGCCTGCCCTTCACATTTTATTTATGGAAGCTCCAAATCCACGTCTCATATAAACATTCACAGATTCCTGAATCTCACTGTGTCATGATGTAATGACAGAATAACACAACCATGTGGCGACAGTGACTCCTCCACACATCTTTCCTCTCCACGGCAAGATTTTAATTTCACTGTGACTGTGCAGCTACTGTGACTGGACCACTCAGCTAAATGATGGCTTTACCATGGCAACGCACCGGCTCGCTGGATCTCATACACCGTACCGAGCCGTGCAGCGCCCATTTCCACGACAACATTATCAAAAATCTCCAACACAACCCGAGCGGCTTCAACTTCAATTTAAAACCTGCCTGCCGCCCCTGACTGCCTCTGTGTTCTGGTTGAGAAACTGAAACTGGAGAGTGTTTGGGCGAAGGTAATGTAACCACACACACACACACACACACACACACACACACAGAACCCAGGTTAAGTTTCATGCTTCCCACCATGATCCCCTACCACCCCTCAAGCACAAAGAACACACACACAGCCTGTGACGTGTGTGTGTGTTACCTGGCTAGCATTGATACAGTCAGTGAAGGCACTCCTCCTCGAGAAGAACATGAGGAGCTGCTGCCAGCGAGAGGAGGACGTGGAGGGGGAGGAGGAGGCGGGTGAGGAGGTGGAGGTTGAGGAGGTGTGGGGAGGCGCCAGCTCCTCCGAGGAGCCCCGCTTGGGCCCTATCTTCTGCTTGACTCCCAGCCCTGACCCCTGACCCCCGGACCCGCCGCCCACCCTCGCACTGCGGGGGTACAGGGTGTTGTTGCCGAAAATATAGTTCATCGTCTCCTCGGTCGGCTCTTCCCTCACACGGGCACGATGGAGTTCATGTTGTAGCTCCTTTGCTTCATCTCCAGCTCCTCTCCTCCGTCACTTCCCTCTCTCCTTCTGTCTCTCAAGCTCTTTTTTTGGTGTTGCTGTCAAACACACAGTCCAACTCTTCCCCCTCTTTGCTGTCACTGCTTTCAGATGAAGATTATGTTGCGACTGTTGTTGTTTTCATCTTGTTTTCATTTTGTTTCCTCTCAATATTAATAATAATATCTCTTCCTTTTCAGTTTATCCTTTCTTCTTCAGCTCCCTGAGGAACGGGAGAGCAGCTGTCAGATCAAGAGATGAGAAGGAGGAGGAGGTGGAGGAGGAGATAAAAAAGTGCACGGCAGGTAGACAGAGTCCTATTTTGAGTTGGAATGTCTGTTTGTCTTTCAGGGTCTCTGCACGTCCGTCCACCCGTCAATCCATCTTCCCGTATCTCTTTGTTTTCCATCTATCTGTCCATCATCCCATCTCCTCTCTAGCCAGGATAAATCTCCAGCCTCCCCATCTCTGGACGTCCAAAATCTCCTCTCTTCAACTCCTTCCTCTCCTCTCTTCACGGCAGAGGCAGAGTGAGTGGGAGCGTGGGCCAGGCAACGACAGGATGTGAGGATTGATTTTTTAAAGGAGTTCACTCCTTCTCTCTGTCTTCCTCTTCCTACCCTCCCTCCTTCTCTCTGAGTCCTAGGAGATGACCAGTCAATCTGCCCCCTGTCACTGTGAGCGCTCCCATTAAATATGGAAGGAAGGAGGGAGGGAGGGATGGGTGGCTGGATGGATGAAAGGAGGGAGGTGGAGGGATGCAGGCGAGGGGGAGACCATCTGAGGTAGGTGGATGGCTGGAAGAATCATTCAGCAACTCTTCTGTTCCTCCTCCCTCCTACATCTGCGATACCGCTCCAAGTCTCACTCTCTTTTCTTGTCTCTCTCACTCAGTACATTATTCAGTCGCTCTTTTTCCTCCCTCTCCTTTTTCTACCTACCCCCCACCCACCTTCTGTCTCTTTCTTTCTCTCTCTCTCTCTATCTTTGTCTCTCTATATCTCTCTTTTATTGGAGCTGCAACCCGACGCCTCTCTCTCTCTCCCTCTCTGTCTCTCTCACTGTCAAATATCATTGGCCACGCCCCTGCTTTGCAGCCAGCCAATGATATGACAGAGCGTTTGAACTACTCCAAATACACACACAAACACACACACATGCACTCATGCAACGCAAACATATGCAATAATGTCTGTCTAATGTTGTAAAAGAGATAAAGAAAACAGTGGCTCATCAGATAATATGATAAGCATGTTTGTGTGTGCCTGTGTGTGCGTCTGTGTGAGTGAGTGTTTGTGTGTGTGTGTGTGTGTGTGTGTGTGTGTATGTGTCTGGGAGAAAGAGAGAGAAGTAAGAGTGAAACTAGAGCGATGCCTCAGCCAGTTCCACTCAGAAACAAACAACAGGTATGCTCTCAACATGTGTGTGTCAAAGAATATGTGTGTAGTAGTTGATTGTGTGTGTTTGTGTGTGTTTGTGTGTGTGTGTGTGTGCTAAATAGATCTTCTCCTGAGGCTGCCTCCAGACACTGCAGCACCCAGCTCTCCCACACTCTCTCTCTCTCGCCCTCATGCACACACACACACGCATACACAGGCAAAAACACATAGACATACACGCTTAGAGCATGACTCCAGGATGGAAAACAACAGGCTGTTGCTGGGCACTAGCTGAGATCAAACAAAAGACAAGAGAAGAGTCTTCACAGCATCAAGGCCCAGAGGCTTCCGTGAATTATCTGGAAGGCCTGGGCCAAATCCAAGAGAAGTTAGTCAGCAGCCGGGCTTGAAGTTACAGCTTCATTAGCCATAACTCAGACTGGAAATACACTGACTCTGCAGTAGCCCCCATCATCTGAGGTCGGGTTGCCCGCACAGCTAACGCAACCACCCGGAGGATTAGCCACAGGTGGAGCAGGACCCCTGTCACAGCCTCTGTCTGCGTTTCCTTGGGAACTGTCTCTATGGCAACAGCTTTCCGAGTCCTGATATACACCTGATATACTAGCTGTGTTGTGTTTCCTTAAGATGTGAGTGGATGTTACTTAGATTTCTCGTGATGTTTTTTTCTGATTAAAGACAATATGAAGGAACCTGGCATATAAGTGGCGAGGTAACAGAGTGGGTGAGTGATGGAGAGTTTCACACCTCCCTCATCCTGAAGCACCAACTGTACAAGAGGCTTCTGTGATGAACACTTAAAACAGTCTGAATATATGACTGGGACAGGTCAAGCTGCCGATCCTCTACAAAGGCTGCAGATATAAAGAATAAGACTAAACTTGATCAGTAGACTTTTCAAAACACAGTTACAAAGTGCTTCACAATCAAAACATTTAAAGCGAATAAGATCAAGGAACAAAAATAATACAGAAATAAAATGTTAATGAAATCATTAAACAGGCAACAGAGATGAAAAGGAAATCGTAAATATTCTACTGCATTTCTGACCATGGATTTCTCCAAATTTCAACACAGTGGTCATCTCAACACTGCAAGTGCAAAAGCGGACGACGTGTCTCCACCTCCTCCCACGATCCAGAAATGTAGCCAAAATATCCCGAATAAGAACGCTGCCATCTTGTCCTGGTAAGTCAAGGGATGGAGCCACGTTATTAAGGTTACATGCAACGAACCGATCATGAGTTAGCTTCAGTTATCAATCATTTTACATTTGACTCTGTTTTTATACCAATGAACACCTAAACAAACATCCTGGAAAACACACATCTTCGAGATACTTTTGACATGTTCCATCCACTAACATGGAGATGGCATGGTTTACAACCTATACTTCAGCCAGGCACCAGGTGGAGGCTGTCATCTCATCAGTCCTTATAAAAAGTCTACGTCCTGAACGACACATAAACATAGTGAAACCCATGTGGCTGCAGAAACAACACCGACGCCATCAGAGCTTCTGAAACAGCCACAATAGCTCAGATCAGACAACACATCCATCATGTCGCTCACAGTGCGAGCAGGCGGGAAGAAGCCGTCATCGTAGCAAGCATAAATTACAACTGGAACCACATCATTAGCATCTGCCATTCACCGTCTACACCCGCCACAGACACGCCAGCTGACACAGCAGAAATTTCAGTGACACGCTGGATATGTCACAATCCGTCATGTGCCGCTCTCTTTCACTTTTTCCTTCTATTTCCCTCTCCCTCTCTCTCAAGTCAAATGTCAGCCAGTGAATGCCAGCTTTATTAATATTTTAGGACCAATTAAATAAAAGCACACATCATGCATGTTTAATGTCTGACTGCTGAGCGAGCCAACTTTGCCCTTCTATCCCCTACAGGTATAAGCCAGGCTAATAGATTGTCTTGCATGCAAATGCTGTGTTTGGTTTTTTTAAACACTTGCTGGCTGTGGGCCCTACACTCACACTGACCCACAACCTATTGTGTGTCTAAGCTTAGCAGGATCTAAACAGTGTGACCCCCGTAGGGCCTGATTCAATTTTTTGTTTTCACATTTTCATTTTCTATCATTTTCATGATAATTTGTCAGGGAACAATGCACAGATCTTGATTTTCCACTGTTTTGGTCCATGTTTTATGACAAACATTTTCAAAGCCTGGCAATGGCCAATATTTTGGGGGCTTCCGGTGTAGGAGATTCAGACCAAGAATCCATCTTCTGTTCACGATACACTCTTTACAATCCGATTATTATCACACGAGTTGAACGTTTGTCGATATTCATGTACTGTTTACCTGCGGGCAACCAACACCTGCTCAGACCTGGTTGGTCAAACTAGCAACGGGCCTTGGCGGAGGAGTGCTCTACTAAGTGTATTCACACAGGAGGCAGATTATGATGAAGTCTACAACAACCACAATTTAGTAAGAACAGATTACAATCTATGATCAGTTATACAGAAAAGTGCAACGGTCAGAAACCCCTAGCGTTCTGCCGTTTGTAATTCGAAAGGTTTGGTTGAAGACTAGAATGAGGGGTTTGGTCCTTCTGCTCAGGGCCCTCAGTCCCTTTAAACGCTGCTGTATTAATGTTTAACATGAAGACCTCTTCTTGTGGCCAAACAAAACTGAAAGATGTGATCTTCTGTTGCCCTATCACATCGTATCAGCTCACCTTTGAGTGAACCTGACTGTAAACAACATCGTAATATCAGGTTTGTATTGTCGTAAAGGGATGCTGGTGCAGCTGTACAGGCTGTAAACTGACCCCCAAGCAGATCTATACCGAGGTAGTGATTCCTAACCCTGTTGGCCTGCACCCAGTCCTTCCATTAGATCCCTCTGTGATTCTGGTAAGGACTATTTCTGAAGAGCTGACAGGTGTCCCTGGTAAATGCTGGAGCTTAATAGACATAGAGCACCACAAAGTAAGCAAAGCATCCGGTCAAGCACAATGAGAATAAGGCCAAAACAGGTGTTTATCGAGTTTTTGAAGAAGGGTTGAGTTTCAGCAACGCAGCACAGACAACGTACAGCCTGACATAAAGACAACGGATCAATTTATGTGTATTGTGAAACGGGGTCCCTTGCGATGAATTATCATCCAGCTGTGCCGTTCTCCTCGCTTCGCCAAAGCTTCACGGCAAGTTTCAGCTCATTGTTCAGCTGCCCGGCCCCAGGTCTTATCCTTACTCTTTCATTTCAATTAGTGTATCAGCAGGAGGGAGAAGAGACTCATTCGGGAGGAGTGATTTGGCCGACTGACAGGGTGATTAACAACCAGGAACAAATCTGCGCTCTGTCTCTGAGTCTGTGTGCCTGTAATTCTCTCTTTATCCCATCTCTTGCCATTCCACGGCCCGATCTGTCTTTCCTGCTTCTTCCTAATTATCTACATTAGCTTAATGACTAAGAGCTTCCAACATCTCAGACTGGAGTATATGTATGTGTTTGTGTATCATGTAGTTTTTACTGTTCGTCCCTGTTCAGTCTGCATCAGATGAATCCAGTTTAGATGTTATTTGAGCAGAATTCAGCTTCACTCCCACACTATGGGATGTTTTTACCCTCCATTATATTTCAAGGTTTGTCAGTACTGATCATAACAAGCTCTCTGTTTACCTTTATATCTGTTTGCATTGACATTATTCAGGCATCGTTATTTATATCAAACACTTACGTTTATTAATTTTGTCCAGTCAGGTCTTGACTTGTGAAGGCAGCACACATTATTAGTTTTGGCCTCTGCTGCCTCCTGCAGTGTATATACTGTAACTACATGTACTTGAAACGCTGCATACAGAGTCAGCAGCACGATAAACAAACGTTCTAAGAAAACCACAGAGACGTAGAATTAAACTCCATATGTTTGAGGTTAAAATGAATCATTTGTGATCATTTTCTGTTTTTTGTGCTGCAAATACACCCAGGTGCATTCATTTAAATGGACTGTACATGACTTACAGTACGAACCGCATTCACGCACACACTTCTATATATATATATAAAGGGGGTACAATGACCATAACAAGACACACAAAATGATATTGTGTCCCTGTATTGAAGCATGACTCTTCTTTAGGAGGATATAAAAAGTTCTCCCTTCCCTCCCTTCTGCCACAGCTGAGTCTTCTTTCTCTAAAAATGCTGGAAGTCATTTTTCCTTCGGTGTTCATTCCTTTCACCATCTGCCACTGAGACTTCTGGCACTTAAGCTCCATTTGCACAGAGGAAACGTTTCCTATTAGGGCTCTCTGTCTTATTAACAATTTATTGCTATATGAAATGCTATATGGAGAATCTTAAATTGTCTCTGTGAGGTGTTGATGTGCAACCAATACATTGACAGCAATCTCAACAGATTCAAAAAAAAACTTTGGGCAGAAAAGTTTCACAAAACACAAGAAACGGAAGAAGGGAAAAACATGCTGATCCAAATCCAGAGACGATAAACAACTGAAAGCAACTTCATGAGTTCATCACATCATCACAAGTGAGCAGAACGAAGGAGGCATGCGACGGACTCGCAGGCAGGTTTACCTGGTGGTAGTGGGGGTGGCTTTGTGAATAGAGGGAGGAGAAAGGCGGGGCGGCAACGTCGTTCAGCCTCTCTCCCTCCGGATGAGGCCACACCTCGTCATCATATGGAGTGTCAGGAGATTCTACCTACAACGTACAGAAACAGCTCAACGTGGTGCAACACACACACACACACACACACACACGCACACACTGCGGCAAACTGACATGTTCATTTTGCATGTTTTTCTCTATTTAAAATAACGGCCCATCAGAGATATCAGAGTGACTGCATGAGACCAAGTTATTTGAACAGTTTCAGATTTACGGCAGTTGAAATTGCCAAAATTAAATGATAATAAATGTATTAATAAATATCATAATGATATTTAAATAAATAAATACTTAATTGCATTGATAGATGAAAAAAGAAATACATTTTGGCACTTATATATGTATTTCCAGTATCACACTTATTTATATGTTTACTTCAGCATTTATTTATCGATAAAGATATTGTTGAGTAATTCATATACTTATTTATTAATTTAAATTTGGACAGATTCGGTCTTCCATTCATGAAGCTGAAAATAGATGAAAACAATGCACCACTGTGCAAAATCATCTTTGATATTTCTACTGACAATCAATACTCAATAATCTATTCCTGATCATTTATTATAACCCATTGTATTTCCTAAGTGTTATATCATAACACAAGATGTGTTGTATTGTGATCATAAATAATTTATATGATGAGGTGGAAACACAAGTGTGCACTAAAGATAAACTGAAAGGTGAAATGAGGGGAAAGTGTATGTGAGTCTGTGTCTGAGTTAAAAAAGAGAGGTGGTAGAGAAAGAGAGAGGAGAGAGAAAGGAACATGTACACAGGGAGAACAAGATGGCAGGTCCATCTGTCAGGCAGGAGCAAGCCAGACCCAGCACCTGTGGTCACACACACACACATCAACACAGACTCATACATCCACATTAACACACAGACACACACACACACTGACACACACAGACACACACAGACAGACAGACACACACACAGGCAGGCACACACACACACCATTTGGGAAGGAGGAGTTCTAAAAATAACCTGGATACCCAAATACAATAGCAGCAACAAGCACATTAGGTCCAGTGATTAGAATGGAAAGTATTTGTAATGATGATAATGATGATGATGATGATGATGATGATGATGATGATGATGATGATGATGATGTAATATTGAGACCTGTATGTCACAACCATGAACAAGTACGGATGAGCCTCAGTGGTCACAAGTGAATGTGTCCAGATGGCATCCAACAGAGATTACAGCCTAAAACTCTCCACAGAAAATATAATATAATGTCTACTGTACATCATCAGTCATTCCGTCGATTAATAACTGAACGACTGCTTCTCATGTGAGTAAACACTATCACAACAGAAGCGTTTCACCAGTGGTTCCAAGCCACTAGGTGGAGCTAAACACTAATACTTCCTCCATCACTCTGACAAAATGACTTCACTTGTGTCCAAAGTTTTTCCAGAGGACAAACTTTGAGCCTGTGGTGACTTACAGCTGAGTCAGTGCAGACACAAACAAATGTCAGTCACACCGGTAACACACAGTCCTCAGCTCTCACTGCAGACGGACATAAATTACCCAATATACAACACATATACAATCATACACACGACTACAGATAAAATAAAGGTTGATTTATACAAATAAAACTGTGCTGATAATCAGTTATGCCAGAATTTAGAGAGGGTTACATGTAAGAGAGGGAAAACAGGGATGATAGAGGGAAGAAGTATAGAAAATGAGAGGAAATTAAAGAAGAAGAGGAATTCTCCTTATTATAAATCTTACTTTCTAATTTCAATCAGCTGTTTAAAGTCTATAAAGACTTTTATGTCTTGAAATTACTGCAGGTTTGCTTTAGTGACTTAAGCAAAAACCAGAGGAAAACTGCTAATGCTCACTACTGCTAATGACACATTGAACTCCTTTAATTTCAATGTGGTTAAAAGTAATTCAAACTTCTTAATTACTGTATATTACTATTCTATATAACTAAAATGGACAATGGGTCAGCTTTGTAAATTCCCTCATAAAAATAGTATAATTATGTTTAACCGCAGACACCATTAAAATCTACAATTCAATGAAGGAGAATATAAAGCAGAGAAATTCTTCAACAAGAGATAACATACACATTGTGGAGCATAATGAGGTGTGGGTCTGAGTTGTGTGCCGATGCCTCGGCAGGGTTATTGATGTGAGTGTGGATCTGCAGATAGGTTCAGCTCAATCCACCACAATAAAACGATAACCCAACAACGCTGTGAGAAAGAAAGAGACACAAAGAGGGAGCTAGCCGGACAGACAAAGACTGAGAGCAGAACAGAGGTAGAAGAAATGGGCCTCATTACTAAAAAAATGGGGCAAGCATTCGACTGAATCCCTTCACGCTCACTTCTGCAAAAAGTATTCTCCTGGCACAAAGAAAGGCTCCGTGCACGGAGGCAAAATCAGGCCAGTATCTGTGACTTCCAAGTACTTTCAAAAAAGTCTAAATCTGGAGCCATATTGAAACACGTCCCCTTCAACTCTCTCTGTACGTGAAGTGGGAAAATGGAGGCGCCGCTGCCACCTCGACCGACGCTGAGCAAAGTCACTATCTTCTAAAATAGAAGCCGCTTTCAAACGTCACATTAGACACATTCTTGTTTTCAGACACTATAAAAGGCTTAACTTAAGCTCGAGGACTGGAAGCCCCAGGATCCCAGGGAACAGAAAAGTCCTTCAGTTAAAAGAGAACCTCACTGATTCAACTGTAAACAAAAGAGCAGCCCGAAAAAAAATAAAATAATCTGTCTCCTATTGGAATTATACATTTTTATTCATTTGCAGAGTAAATACATGTATTTTGTCACTGAAGCTACATTTTTAACTGGTATAAAGAACTTGGTTGATGAACATATCTGTGGTTTTGGTTAAATACAATGATAAAGTCAACAGTGACTTGAAAACATGAGAAGTGATTTTATCAATATTTAAGTGAAACCACGATCTGTCCCAAACCTCAACCAAAGTGTTAAAACATTACAACACTCTGGTCTCTGCTGTCAAAACTCTGAAATCCATTCTATTTTCTAAAAACACAAGAGAGCGAGGCTGCGCTTTAATGGTGTTATCTAAAAAGGGCTGGAGCCAATCCCAGCTGACGTTGTACAAGAGAGGCAGGGTACTTCCTGGACAGGCTGACAAACTATGATTCACACATTCACACCTACTGAAGTCTGCGGAAAACATGTCCCTGTTTTTAAATCGACGCAATAGAACAGGAAAGAGGTTTTTGGCAAATTTGGCTTTATTGCTACAACCTTTACTTCCCAGCCTCTTTATTCAAATGAATGAACAGAGGATTGTGGGACATGTAGTTCACAACACAGTCACATCTACAGTCAATATAGAATCTATAACTCCAGTCCCAATCTTTGGACTGTCAGAGGAGAAAACCCATAAAGACACAGAGAGAACAAACATCACCACGCTCCAATTAAACCAGGATTCGAACCAAGATTTGAACCAACAACCATCTATCTGTTATCTGTACTGTTTATCCTGGACACATTGTGCATTGATCCCAGGGACAAACATTCAGGCGTTCACACCTGAAGTCATTTCAGAGTCTCCAACTGACCTAACCCCACATGACTTTGGACTGTGGGAGGAGGTACCTGATGTGTGTTCAGACTCCACACACTCACAGGCCCCAGTCAAAGCGGGATTTGAACCAAGAACTAAGAAGGCAACAGTGCTGCACCAGCACGCCACCTGCTGTAATACACTTTAACTGAATCTCAATTATGAATGAATATACCAGATGGATAAAGACGATGGATTATGCAATTGAGTCCAAACACGAAAATCAATCAAAGACTTCACAGAGGAGTGAGAATACTTGTCGTCAGACATCAGAGTCATGGATTGACAGACATGCTGGTAATCCCTTTGGCGAAGTGTGTGAGTGACATACAGGTAAACTGTGTCAGTCCGCAAATGTGATGGGGACAGATCGAAGATGTCAGCATGATGACACTCACGTCCACACTGTAGTTACCTGAGCGGGTGTGATGTGTGTGTGAGTGACGTATCCATGAACGTGTTGAATCTGAGACAGATGCCGCTCCGCCACCTGAACCAGCTCCGCCCCTCGTAGGTCAGCGTGGCGTCTGAGAGATCCGTCCCTTCCCAGCGATCGCTCTCTTTCTCTCTCCATGGTCCCAGGGCCCCCTCCTTCTCGCCGCCAGGTCCCACTATCCCTCCCCTCCCTCGCTAGGGTCCCTCCATCCCTCCCCAGGGTGCCTCCATCCCTCCCCTCCCTCCCCTCCCTCCCCAGGGTCCCTCCATCCCTCCCAAGGGTGCCTCCGTCCCTCCCCTCCCTCCCCAGGGTCCCTCCATCCCTCAGCTCTCTGGCTACTCCCATCGGGTGCTGATGGCAGGGGTGGTGGTGGAGTCTCGGGGCGCCTGGTGACGCCCCTTCTTCTTCTTGATAACGATACTTCTATAGTAGTAAGAGAGGAGGAGGAGGAGGAGGAGGAGGTGAGGAGGAGGCAAGTAGAAGGGGAAAAACAGGAGAGAGGTGGTTTGGAAAACGAGTTTCAGGAAGGAGAGCAGGAAGCGGGAGAGAAAAAAAGACACAGAAGAAGAGAGATGTTAGTTTAAAGATGAGCGCAGAGACAGAAAAATATTAAGTCAAGCTGGAAAAGAAGAAAGTGCAAAACTGCGACCAGCAAGAAACAGAGAGTGTATGTGCATGTCAGTGTGTGTGTGTGTGTGTGTGTGTGCGTGCTCATGCATGTGTAACGAGATGTTTTTATAGCTCAGTCTGTGTGTGTGTAAGCACGAAGCAGTCCAGGTGTACACTCAGCATGGCAGTAATTGTTTCCTGAGCTTCCTGTATTACACACAAACACAAACACACACAATAATACAAATAAACACACACACACACACACACACACACTTGAAACAGCTTTTAGGTAAAGCTGAACGGGGACACTGAGCGAAAGACGAGTCAGGGAATACGTTTATCCCCCCCCCCTTCATTGTGCCTCTTTGCTTCCACATCTACAACTCACACTACTCAACTCGTTCCTCTCCCTCATCTCACACAAACACTCCCTCACTTCTCTTCATCTCCAGTAAAAAAAAAAAAATGAATACATTAAATGCTTTTTTTCTGCTTTACTGAACAGAGTACAGCTGGGAGGCTGAGGGATGATGGGTATTAAACCTCTTTTCTGTGGCATTGTGGTTACATGGTGAGGAACAGGGTGAGCAGCTGAAAGGAGAGACGCCGATAAAGAGAAGTATGTGTTTAACAGAAGCTTAGAAACACATGGGAGGTGGATGATCTGATCACATCAAGAACAAGATAACAGACGACAAACACAGCTGATACACTGAGGAACGGTCTCATTTAATGAAACTGTGATTGATACAGAAGCTCATCGGTCAACCTCACTACACCTCAGCTGAATTAATATGAAGAGAAGAAGAGACATGTGAAAACAAGTCGTGACATCACCTCCTAATTACAGAAATCTCTCTGCATGAGAACCATTCATCTTAACGGTTTCACACTTTGCTTGTGTATTGTTTAAGGGTCAAAGGAAGTTTGGACGCATGACACGTATAATATGAATAAACTTTTTCAATTTCTGCAGGTCACATGCTTAAAAATAAAAAACAGCAACCAGCTTTAACACAGTCCAAACATGACATATTAATACAACAAAAGAACGTCCACTGCACTGGTGGTAGGGTAATTTATTTTAAGTCTTATTAAACTGCAGGGAAAAGGCTCTCTGAATACATCAGGAATATTACACGGAACAAAAGTGTGTTTTGAAATTATCGTGTCCTATATTTAACTGAATCCTTTCTATATGTACATTGTTTTCTTTTTGGCTTCTTTCACATTATTAAAAAAGTTAAATCAAGAGTTTTTTCCTGGATTTCTTTTCTGTTCCGCTCAGTTTGTTACGTACTCTTTGAGCCCATACATATTCATTTCAAACAGAATGACCTTAACTCTACACACATCAGATGTTACAGACGCTTGAAAAATGGGGGTGAAATATCACGATCAGCAGAAATTGACTTGCAATTCCACGGCTCTACAGACTCTTGCTCCAAATTACGTCACCAATGCAAGACTGCAGCATAGCTTCATATTTGTACAGCAGGAGGAAGAGGAGTCGTGTCGTCCATCTTAATAACAGTCTTTGGTTTCATCGTGCAGCTCCCTCTGTGTCTCGACATCAGTAACTACACAGCCCTCAGTCTTCATTAAACGTCTTTCCCAGGGGACACATTTAGAAATCTCGTGCAGCCTCAGACAGTCTGAAAAGCTCTGTTATTGATTTTTCCTTTTCTGGTGACTTATTAAAAAACAAACAAAAGATCAATTGACCCTTCTTATGTGTTTTCACACTTATGTTTTCGTAAACTATAACTGACAGCCAATATTCAAGCACTGTCACTACAGCTGACCATACATGCAGCCGACTGTCGTCTCAGTCCACGACCAAATGCAAAATGATTCTGCACATTCGGTTGTTTTTGGTGTAGGCTGTTGTTGCATCGCACACTAGAGCTCCATGTGCATCAGCTAATTCCTGTGGATTCAAATAGACATGTCTGCGTGTGCTCTGCCTCCCTGCTGCATACTTTAACCTCATTTAGAATCGAGCTGGGAGTAAACACTGCTCTGACAAAATTAACTGAAATGAACCCGTCTCGTGCCCTACTGCACGTTTCCTTTCTCTCCGTCTCTCGCCCTCCACTTTTCATTCACTCGCTAATTAGTCACAAATGCCTCAAAATATTTGTGACGGCGGCGGTTGAGCGGCCAGGCACTGAGACCCTGAAGAGACCCTGGCTCACACTGTTGTCACAACACTGCTGCTACTGCCCTCTGCACTCACACTCACACTCACACACACACACACACACACACACACACACAGCTACAATCCTAAATTCCTATATTTGGTGTGTGTGCAGGCATGTGTGTGTGTGTGTGTGTGAGAGAGAGAGTGAGAGGGAGAGGGAGGGAGAGAGAGAGAGAGAGAGAGAGTGCCTCTGGTAGCTCAACTAGCAAAAGCTGAGCCTTTCCATATCAGGACTGTGCCTGCAGAAAGTATACACACATGCATACACACACACACACACACACACACACACACACACACACACACAATGCATAAACTCTGGCTGTGTTAGTGTCGGCCAGTCCTGCATAGCCTGAGAAACGTGACTAGATTGGGAGCAGATTCAGCATCCTAGAACATTTCTCCATGTTAGTTTGTATCTGTGTGTGTGTGTGTGTGTGTGTGTGTGTGTGTGTGCCCATCAGAGTAAGGCAAAGCATTAGTCACGCTTGGTGAGATATGAAAGAGCAGGGGATCCTCTGCCGTAAGGGACTTCTCGCACACAAACACACGTGCCTTCATCTTTCTCTCCTTCTCTTTTCATTCTCTCTGTCTCTCACATCACGCTCGCTCACTCTCTCAGGCTCAAAGTTGCCAAAGGAAGAACATTAGACAAAATCAGACGACCAGATTCATTTAGCAACAACGACAAAAGTCCATTAATAAATGCAGATAGTTTAATAACGTATAGTTTCTCAACAAACAAATTGTAACTATTTAAAACCGTGTTTGTGTGTGTTGCTTACTGGCTTTTTCTTACCCACCTACAGAATAATCGTATTTGCTTAAACTATAATATAATTATATGATTTTAATTATATTCAAATGTATATTATAATAGATAATGTTTTTATTTTATTTTTATTTTTATTAATTTTTTATTTGTCATAACATCACTCACCCATCATTGAGGAACAAGTAGATCACACTATTTGATCACTGCATGAACTTGATGTGTTACTTGGACGTTTACTCGTGTTTAATCTTCTCATGCAACCCTGGCTGTGTCAAACAGATAGATAAAAAAATTCTATGATTAAACCTAAAGATAAAGCCTCACTTCCATATATATATATCTATATATATATAAATATATATACACATAGAGAAAGTACAAGGTTTCAGTGCTTGAATCACTCTCAGTTGTAGGATCATATCAGTTCTATACAAAAGCACCATGAAATGGCTTTGACATGGCTGCAGCCAAGAGGAAAAAACTGAAATGAAGAAAGCAGGAGGAGCTCTTCGTACACAGGAGTACGCTCCTGCTGAGGAACTGGCAATAACGACCCAAAACATGCAAACGAATACCGACAGCTAAAACACACGGCGGTGCATACAGTCTGCAGGAGTGTACGAATCTCACCTGTTGCACTGGCAACATATGGCTCAAGACACAGACGCAACCGTTCCCTCACAAAATCTAAACCTCTCATTTAAAACTAACTTGACAAAGAAAGGAGTTTTCTAATCTGCCTTCCTTAGAGACCTGATCTCAGACATGCACGTCCTCTGGAGGGACTGTAGGTGAGAAGGTGAATGTCTCAGTTAGTTGCTCTGGACATTTTTCAGAACTTGTCCTGCCAGCCCCCCCTAGTACACCGCCCGGAAAAAAATGTCAGAGTGAGTAAGTGGGTGTGTTGATGGCATTTCCCAAACTGAATTTAAAAAAATCTATACAAATATCCCCGGATGAAAAAGAATTTCCATACACGTAGAAGACGAAGATTGAGATGGACAAAGACATGATTTCTTCAGCTGAATGTATTTGTCAAGTCCTGCCTCCTGTGAGCTCTGCAGCACCAAACCATATCTGAATGTGCCAGACATTTTCCTGTTGTGTTCATGTTACCTGCTTCAGAGCAGATTAGCTGTGCACTATAAATTAACATCTGCACCAGTTGACTCCAAATCCTGCTTCATAGAACCAGCCTCAGATTTCCACCTGATAGTATTGAGTGAACGTTTTTTTTTTATTGCAGATCAGACATTTTTTGGGCATTTGCAGTTTTTGAAAAACTGAACAAATCATATCAACATTGGATTCAAATCAAAGCATAAAAAAATAAACGTTCACTTGAAGTAAAACTTTAAAATACAGCAGCAGAAGACACATTATTTAAAAGCAGATAGCTGGAGTACAAAGATAAATTCAAGCTGTTTAAATAGTTTTTCTTAAGTGACTCCACTGTGGAATCAGTCAGTAAGAGTCTCAGTAAAAAACAACAGACCTGAGCAGAAATAGAGGAACATATTCATCTATTTTGAATGTGTTGACCTAGTTGAGGTGTTTCTGATTTCTCTTCTCAGGCACTTAAACAGCCTCAGAATTGGACACATTGCTGCCAAGGTAAAATGAATCCACGCTCATGCATTTAAAATGTCCTCTCCTCTTCCCACCATGCACCATGAGTGCATCTGTCTCACTTTGACTTGCTCTGTGTCTGTGTATCTTATGTTTATATGCGATTTCATCAAACTTTACAGTGTGTTGCTGTTCCATACAGACGTAAGACGTTATTACTTGCAAGTATGTCATGATTATGTCATTCCTACCACATGATCATGAATTATATTCAAATCTATATAGCTTCAGGTTATCTTAATAGTCCTGTAGGATGCAGAGATATTTGGAAAAATTTATTTTTGAACTATGACGTAATTTTCTGATTTTGTTTTCATGACATCACTGCAGCGTTTCCCATTAATTACCAAGACTGTGGCAGCCTGTGTAGAAATGTGTGTAATTTGTTCTACCAGAGCTTTACGATCATTTTTACGCAACATAAACATCGTCACATTCTCTCAAGCACATCGGTCCTTCTATCACAGTCGAACTGATCTGTGGCAGCAACAGGAGAAATCCCACCTGCATTTAAACAGTTTACCATCGAAATATGTTCTTAACTAGAATAAGGTCAAAATCTGAATATTGTAAGAATATTCACAATAAGGTTGTACAAGCTGTGTGGAAGATTGGAAAAATACATCCAACACACATGTATTCCCACTACATGAACCAATCCCGAAGCATGTACATAAAAAAAATCCCCTGCGATGTTGACATGTCAGGATCTGACCATGGTTCTTGGTTAATGGAACTCTACAAATGTAAGATGGCAGCTGAGCAACTCAACCATCACTTAAAAAAAAATCTCCTCCACAAACTAGTTGGTCAAATCCCTCAGTAACGTGTAATCCTCTCCTGCTACAGTACTTCCAGAGGACATCGGTCTCACTGTGTCACACACTTGTGTTGACTCCCTCTCTCTCTCTTTCTCTTTATACAGTCCAACAGTTGTCTCTCGGCCTGCCACATCTAACAGGCTGTCACGTTGTGGTGATCTAATAGGACAGAAGTAGTTTATTATGGCCTAACTGCTGAACTGGACAAGAGCAAACCAATGCAAGCACACACAGAGATGCACATGAATTCATCACAGTAACTTGAACATCCTCCTCTCTGTCTCTAGCTTTCCATACACAAGATTAATAAAATACCGTTTGATAAAGACGTAAAAATGTTCTCTTTACTGTTGCTATTTAGTTGCAAACCCGTTTATAAAGCAATTTTGGGTTAAGCTGTGAGTTTAACGACTGTTTTGAAGATGCAGCTCAGTGCAGCAACACTTCATCCACATTAAAAGCTGCAGTCCTTAAGCATTTGAGTGGAACTTTAATATTTCATGTGTTGATTTTCCATAGTTTCAGAGTACTTTGCACGATGATGATTGCCTGAGCCCTCGCTCACTTAGCGCAGCCTGATGTTATGTAATTAGCGAGCGGGCACACTCGTAAGGGATACGGTGGTATTAATTTAATTATGGGGAGGGATGCCAAAGATCTGTCAAGAGGCTACTGTTCATGATAGAGTGATTGGGAATTTAAGGGGGAGATGTGAGATGTGAAGAAGAATCTTGTTTTTAATCAAATTCATGGATTAGTGACACATATTTATATTGGAGGTTATAAATACACTTAGGTTGTTGTAATCTTAACATATTTTCGAGCACTCTGTTGGCTCAAGGTTTTCATATAAAGACGTATGTGCAATGCAGAGCTTCCAGTTCCTCCTGGATGTTCCAGTTGTGGAGGGACCACAGGGGAAAATATGAAAACTCCACACACAAAATCCCCGACTGACAGGAAGAGTCCAAGGTGTTCATTAACAACAGTACTCCACAACACCACTGTGTCGTCATACACTCAGCTACACAGCTAGCGTGACTTTAAAAATAAAAATTAGAAACTATTGTTGGATATCAAACCATGTGCTAAAAAATGGCATCATAATTGTATTTTACCCAGGCAGAGTTTTTTGCAGTAGCTCGTGTTTGGATCAAATGTTATATTTTAAAAGTTAGTTTAAATAAATCAAAGCTATAAGGAGCAATCAGAGGAAGTATTGTTTTTTTTTTTGCCAGAACTTAAACTTGGGTATCATCAGTAAACAAAGCCAAGGATCAAGCCGACAGCTACTTTCTCTACGTCAGAAGAAGAAAATAAATTACTGGAGAATGTGTCCTCAACTTTGAGGATGTTAAACAGAAACAGTCTTCACATTCACTGGGCATGTGTGTGCCGGTGTAAACAGGAAGCAGATTGTTAGATAAAAATATAACAAACAAGAAAACGAGGGTGAAAGGAAAGAGCAGGGATAACTTTTCTTGGACCGACAATGTGACTGTGACTGACAGTTAGTGTTGGATCATCAGGGAGCAGATGGAGGTGACTGCGTGATCATTTCCAAACGTCTCCAATTTTGCCCGTCCAGTGAACAACGCAGCCTCAGAGTTTTCAAACCAAAACATGGGGAGCAGTGATTCCAAAGTTCTCAGTTTTAGGCGCTAAACAAACTCAGCAGTAGTGAGGATGTAAATATGCAGCAACAGTGATGCAGTTTAAAAATAAAATGTGGTCGTGTGGATTTAGCCTCAGTGTCTTTCAGCTCGTTGTTTTGCTGAAATTGTGCCGAATTCAAATGAGTGAAGCATCAGCAGCAACAGCACATGGGACAGAGACGTAATGATGAAGTGAGGGAAGTTGGTGTTACGAAATCAGACAGAACACAAACCTGCTCTCGCTCAAATGAGTGTGCACACACACACACACACACACACACACACACACAACTCTCCCTCTCCTGCCGGCTACTAACTCTCACCTTAGTTCACCTCACCCCACAGTCCCTTGACAAGCTTCGTCTTTACCTCTTTCCTTCTCTTTCTCAGCACATTTTGCCTGAGTCAGTGTCTCTCGCTCTCTCTACCCGCTGCATCTTCCTCAATCTCTCTCTCTCACGCACACACACACGAACACACACACACAACTCTCTACCTACCTTGCATCCAAACATCAGAGATATGGTGTTGTTGGTACATGCTACTTTGCAGTGGCACAACATGTGGCTAACGTTAGCTATAGCTGGTCCCGCGCTGGGGGGGGCATCCTAGCCTTCATACACACATTTCACACGCGCACACATCCACACACATTGCACACACACACCCACGTGCACGCACACATGCACATGCATGTGTGTTCCATCAACTGCGCTCCATCCTGTCCCACAATCCCCCACTCTGCTCCCCGCCCCCCCCACCCCCCAACGCCAGGCTACGGTCCTCAGCTGTGGCAGGCCGAGGCCGCTGTCCTCTCCCTCACGCTCTTCATGTCTCTCATCTTCATCATCATCATCATCGTCTTCATCAGTGTAATCCTCATAGCTGGTCAGGATGCAGGGAGCAGCATGGTCACTGTCTGCATGTGTGTGTGTGTGTGAGTGTGTGTGTGTGTTCAGCGTGTTGTTGTTGTTGTCAGCATGTGTGTGTCAGTATGTTGGCGTGTGTGCATGAATGAATGCCTGTGTTCATGTGTGTCAGTATGTTGTCCTCTTGCAGCAGCAGCAGTCCCAGTCCTCTATCTCCCCTCTCTCTCTCTCTCTCTCTCTCTCTCTATCTGTGTGAGTATTTGCCTCTGTCGTTCTATTGCTCCCCTTCTCTTCCTCTCTCTCTGTGGCTCTATGGCTTGCTCTCTATCTGTGTCTCCCTCTCTCCCTCTCTCTCTCTTTTTTCTTTCCCAGTCTTGCTCACTCTGCCTCGGTTCGCTCCACTGCCTCTCTTGGCCCGCCTCTCAACAGCAAGATCAATGAGAGACAGAAAGACAGAAAGAGATAGAACAGAGACATGCACACTGGGCCAGAGGGAGGACTAAAAAATGTGTTGTCTATCTAGTGCCCCCCCCCTCAAGCTCCCTCTCTCTCTATTCACCTCTTTCTCTTTCTACCTGCTGCAGTGACGCTCAGCCTCACACACACACACACAGTGCGGAGGAGATGGGTAAGGGTACAGTGTTACATGGACTAGTGAACTGACCAAACATGACAATGGTGGAGAGAGAGAGAGAGAGGGATGGGGAGACATCGAGAGTGAACGAGCGAGGCACAGACAATGTCATTACATCACACAGAGTCAAAGACGCACATTCCTGGGGTGACTTGTTAAAGAAAAAAAAATAGGAACAACCAGTTCGAATCCCGGTTCAGCCACAGTCCACAGTCTTCTACCCATGTCTGTGTCAGTTCTCTCCACTTAATCCGACTTCCTCTGTTGTCCAAAGACAAACAGCTTGGGGTTGTTGGCTTAATCGAAGACTCAGTAACGTGCATGCAGAAATTGTGCGTAGGTGTGAATAGTTGTTTGTGGCTGCCCTACAACACCTGTACCTGACGGTACACCTACAGCATTTAGGTTACAGATCATCACCCGCCAGTTAGCTTGCATGAATTTGATTGGCCTCTCCGGGTGATGTCATCTTCTTTTGCAGTAGCAGTTGAGCCAGCTTCGATATTTTTTAGCTGGACAACCCTGCACATTTTTGGAGCCCTCTGTTCTGGAAGCCCCCCTGTCTGCTTCTGCGGAGCGACCTAATTAAAATGAATGAGGTTTGTGTTTTTTCAGCCAGTCTAAGCATGGCCTCGGGGTTACTGGCAGGACACCGTCTATGTATCCAGTTATTATTAGTGTGGCAAATTTCATTATGTGCATAAGATGTGCATTCTCTTAAGCCTTCTGCTTAAGAGAATGCAGGAAGATGTGCAATATTAATGAAGGTGTCTTAACTGAATGGTATAAAACACATTGATAAAGCACACACCACTGGTTGCTGGATTTGTGTTAGTTTAACAAAGGTAAGGTCACAGCGGCAGAAGGCTAAGCAAAGTGTTTGCTCTTCTCAGCAACACTTTCCAGCTCCTCCTAGGAGATCCCAAGGTGTTCCCAGGCCAGATGGGATGTACAGTCCCTCCAGTGGATTCTGGGTCTACCCCAAGGGGTCTTGTCAGAGTCGGGCGCTCCCAATGGAAGGCATCCAGGAGTCATCCTGACAACATGTCTGAACCACCTCAACTGGATCCTTTCGATACAAAGGATGGTCAACTCTGAGCTCTCTGTGGATGTCTGAACTCCTCACC
Source organism: Paralichthys olivaceus (assembly GCF_024713975.1). Taxonomy (NCBI): domain Eukaryota; kingdom Metazoa; phylum Chordata; class Actinopteri; order Pleuronectiformes; family Paralichthyidae; genus Paralichthys; species Paralichthys olivaceus. The sequence continues at coordinate 4,627,253 of NC_091095.1, forward strand.
CTGTCTGTAACGCTCATGAACACAATAACATCTAAATTCATAGCAGCAGCCCCCGCAGCACACAGAGCCACAGCCCAAGTACCTGAGCAAATGAAAAATTAACCAACCTAGAGAAGAGGAAGAAGCTAATGCTAACAGCACCCTAGTGCAGTGGGAAGAGGTGGGTGCACCTCTTTCTTCATCCCCATTGCACCTCCACTGGAAACATGTTCCCACGGCCATGGATAAGTTCAATGGACTTCAGTAGAGAGAGGCTTTAGAGGAGATAAAGGGCAGAGCAAGTCAAACAAGTCACAGCTCACTCTGCAACCAGGACTCCTGATGGTGACAGCTGCACCATCTGGACCATGACACACACATAGCGCTCTCTGGGTGGATGTCTCAGTCTTCTCACCTCGACTGGAAAATAAACAACTCAGCAGGAGAGGGAAGACAGAGAGAGCGAAACAATATGTGGGAAAGCAGAGAGGGAAACCAGGGTCACCGACGGGCAATAGGAGAAAGGCTGATACTAAATGCGTCCAAAGTAATAAGTTTACTGATTAAGTCATAAATCCACAACTGAAGATTGCCTGAAGTTACATGTTGAACTGGTAATGAGAAATTATTTATAGAAGGTCTAATAGAAGGCAGCGATATGAGCCTGGAGGAGTTCAGTCCTGAAGTTAATGCAGGTGGACAAGTCAGATAAATAATGTAAACACATGAAAGGTTATTCTGAGCACAGCAGGGACTTCATCTTAAAAAAACAAAACACCTCTTACATAAAAATAACACAACTGAACACATGCAAAGTCAAATAATTGATCAATTGCTTTTAGAGTAATTAACAGATTATATATATTCAATTAACTGTGTTTTTTTTTTAATCCATCCCCAGTCCATCAAGACGTTTAGTAATATTTCTTGGTGTGCTGATACATTTCACTGATGACTGGCTTACAAACAAAACTCCTCAGAGTTGTTGACATTTTTGTCAGCTCCATTCTTCCTTTAAGGTTTTTGCACAGCGCATCCTCAATACAACTCTTCAAACTTCTTAAAATCGAGGCCAAGAAGAGTTTTTCACAGGGGGAACAGATGTAACGGCTCTTAATAAAGTTTTACAGGTTAACCTGATGCCAAGCATATTGATTACTACTGTGTATATTAGAATAATAAACTTTTTTTAAAAACGTCCTTCTGTGTGAACCTCAGGTTAGTTACAACAGAGCACATGACAAAAGATCTTACACGTCCAGAAAGGACCTTAAAAGTCAACATCAAAATGAATTAAAGACATGAAATTTGAGTCCTGTCCTCTCTTTTAGTAGATTTAGTGAGAAGTCTGGCTCCTGTGTTTTGGACGTATTTTGGATTCATTAATATGAATTAAAAAACTGTCTGGGATCAGACTCTGAACTAAGGATTTTATACAAAACATCTCAGTTTGGATTTCTCCAAGCAAACCGACATTATGTTCCAATAGTTTTGGCTCGTGTGAGGTTAGCTGTCCTGAGAACAGTTATACAGCGTGTCCCCTTGTGTTTGGCAAGGAACAGATGGAGATCCTGCTGATGTGTGTGCATACACTTCCACACACACACACACACACACACACAGCCACAGGCATTCTGGCTCATAAAACAGAATATGTAAAGATAGCATCCACTGCCACGTTGTCAACAACACACCCATTTACTAAAATATAGTAAAATAGTAACAATAAAAGGAAAAAGAGAAACAAGTGGAAAGAAAGATTTGAAGGAAAAGAAAGAAAGGAATGAATGAGAAAGAAATGTAGAGCGAGAGAGAGGATGCAACCTCATGAGCCTAGCAGGCATGCACTACATGTTAACATTAGTAGGTCAGCCAGCACAGAAATAACTACGCTGTGTGATAACCTCACACACTCCCCTCCCAGCCAATCATGGCGGATTCTCCTCTCTCCACAGCAGCCAATCAGAAAATACTCCATACATCAACATTTCAAATGTGCTCACGTGATCAACATTTACCAGCTGTTTATTCAGCTTCCACATGAGTGAACACTCCCTCTGAATATTGTCTCGTACTTTTAGAAGGCTGCACAAAGTCACACTGAGGAAACCTCACAACCACAGACAACAGCAGAAATGTTCATTCATTTATGACTAATATGTAAATATTGTTTTATAATTAAGTCCAGGAAACATTTCATGATATTAGACAAGTGGACGTCTCTGCAGAATGATTGTTTGAGCAGCCAACATGTTGGTGTGTTTCTCATACAGACAGTGCCACTGTGTGGTAAAACACAGACACAGCACCATCTGAACAGTGTTGTCCAGCTAATAATTTTATCTTGAAGATGTTTTATAAATGATAAACTCATGTTTGGTTTTTGTTTTAAAGTTTTTTTGTTGACACAGAGAGAAAATGTAAGGTCTTCAAAACCGGACTGAACTATAGTAACATACATCAACACTACTAACACCACTGCACATTCTCTGGATCTGGATATAGACACATCATTTAAATAGGCTTTAAATATATAGATAACAGATATTCAATGTGAAAATATAATGATTTTATTGTATTTCTTGATCAATTAATGAAGAACTGAATGGCACATACCTCCACCAAGGTTATGTCACACACCGAGAAATATCAGCTCCTTGAATGTTTTTTTTCCAACAAGATTCTTGAATTGTGAAAATGCCAGAAAATGTTTAAAACTTGAAAGTGATAAAGTGATCTGCGACAAAATTAAATGGGTTCTTCTCTGAGCCATATCGTATCCTTCCACTAAGTTTTGTGGTGATCAGTCTGGCAGTTATTGAACGAGGTAAAAATGCAAATTTAAACCATGTATATCATGGCAGTAATTAAAAATATTAATTTAGGCTTTAAAGATATAAATAACACACATACACTATAACATGTAGTTTCACTGAGCTCATATATTTAGTTGGCGATTTTAATGAATGTCTGTCGGCAACCACTCGAAGGCCAAAATTATGTTTTAGGAAACAGCTTTACCGCTGTCGCTCACAAGTCATCATTTATACAACTGCTGCATGGTGGGAGCACGACTGACCAGTTCAGAGGGGCAGAGGGATATATTTTCAATCTCTTTGATTCTCAATCAACAAATGGACCCGAGCTTCGCTCTGAACTTTCCTGGCACAGTCAAGGGTCAGGAGGTCATGCAGCTCAAATAACTCTCTAAGCTGTTATATTTCCCCCGATTGGAAAATCAATGATAAGACTAAACTGAACTGAAATAAACTCAGACGATTGGCTCGTTTGAGTATGTGTGTGTGTGTGTGTGTGTGTGTGTGTGTGTGTGTGTGTGTGTGTGTGTGTGTGTGTGTAGCTCCAAAGAGATTAGTATTCTGCCTAATTAGATTAGCTACTCTGGTTCAACTCAGGCATGACATGGGCTGAACAATGAACATTTTAATAGTAGCCTGCTTGCCAGAGTAGCCTGAGCGTCGTAGCAGACTGTTGGAAAAACAAATGTTGGTAAAGAGAATACATGTGAACATAATAACTGTAGAAAAAGACCCCGTGCCCTTTATGATTTTTAGATACAACCTTCAGTGACAAACTGTTGCTCCTCTACAAAAGGCTCTTGGCTCCGGCAGGCTCCCTGCTTACATCCTTTATATGCCCGGTGATTTACTTTACCACTGTCAAGTCCTTGCCCCTACAAAGCTGACCTGTGTGATCTGCCAGGTTGGACTGATCAAAGCTTAAGTCTGGAGCCTTGGTAGCTAAATGTGAGCTGGCTATGACCCATGTAGGGTATGGCTTCCTGATTCTGATCATTTCTCAGGGACATGGACTCAGGTTGGAAAGATTTGGGCGAAGAAACAGTTCAAGTTCTCAGCAGTGAACCATCTCCGGTTCTGTTTTAAACTATTATTGGTTTTATTTCTTTTACACATTGATAACACGCAACTATAGTTTGTTAGATTGTGATCATTTCCAAAGTGACTAGAATGCATAGCTCCGCCAGTCCCATCACATCCAATCAAGCTCCACCAAATTTCACACACTCAGATATGTATCCAACCCCTACATTAGCAGGCAGCTATCATTAATGTCAAAACCTCTGGCCCTGGACTACTTCCTCTAATCACTCAGCTCCTCTTAAGTCGCAGCCAGCATCTGTGATTTCTCTGATAGCATCCTGTGGAACTATGTAAGGATCAGGGACTGTGGGTTTCTGAGGTGCCACAGAAGAAAGTGGACACATTGATCCAAAATAATTCTATAGAGGCTGGAAACACTGATATAACCTGCTCTGTCTTTGCACGTTGATGGAGGACGGGCTGTCCCACTGGTCAGACCAGTGCTGTACTTAGGGTTTGCTTAGTATTTAGTTCTTCCTGCAGATTGTGACACAACTCTGCGTTTTGAACTTTGGTGCTGTGGAAGAAGCGACGCCCTGTTTTTCCAAGAACATGGATGTGAGGTCAGCTGGTTATTGTGGAGATCAGTTCTGCGTGTGGGTGACTGGAGAGGAGCAGAGGAGGAAAATCCCTTGTAAAGTAAAGTAAATGGGATTTACTGTTTAGTTTTTTGCTGTGTTATCGAATTGGGTATTGAGAATCGTGGAAATGTCATGATATCGGTATCGACTACTTAAATGTTGGTATTCTGACATCCCTACTTGCTGCACTAACTACAAGACTCCACAGCGAAAAAACACATGAGGTGGGTGAGATGCTCTGTAATTAAAAGAAGAGGAGGTACGTTACATTGACTGAGGGTGCGGAGTTCCGATGGTCCATCTTCACATGTAGGTGTAGGTGTCAGCCCAATACATGCAGGGCTATCCGTACACCTACAGACTTCTCTAAAGAGCTGAATGGATGTTTAACTTTTCACTTAGAGCCCACTGGAGTGAGCTAACCTGCTACAGACGATCCTACATTGCTGTGCAGATGCACTGCAAAGGGCTCGATAGTCCTCAAAGTTCTCTCCCTCTTCCTCCCTCTCATGCCTTCTCCGTTGATTAATTTGTTAGCTGTGACCCCTCCTCACAGTTGCATCACACTGCCAGATGGACAGTTCCACAGATGGATGGATCAGTGGAATGATGCAGTGTGGATTTTCCTGGCAAAACGAAATATCCCATCAAAGCCTGGAATGCTAAGACTTGCTCTGTCTCTTTCCCTCTGCCGCAGAGTGTGTCTCCCTCATTATTTCCTCTCTTTACTCCTCTTTGTCCATACTAAAATAGCCCCACCTCTGTAAAGTCTATTAGCAGCCTAAGGTAAGCCTCTTAGGAGAGACTCTTGCTCTCTTGGAGCACGGGACGCCAGTGACACTCGGTAAGACCAAATCACAATAACACACTGCAGGTAGGACTTAAGACTGGATATATCATTAAAGAAAAGAGGATTGGGCAAGATAGAGAGGTGAGTTCTGATAGAAAGTAAAATCCACAAACTGTATGTTTGACAACAATCTCCACAAGACACTACTGGGAGGTGTTAAGTGGTTAAACATTACTTGAATGATTTAGAGAAAGATGTCCTGTTAAATGAGATTCATACAGATCCTGCATCCATGTGTTCTGACATGATTAGAAACTACATTTAGTCCTGACATTACCAAGTTTGGCTCCTGTTACACATCAAAACATATGTGTTTCCTAATATTGTAGTTCTCTACTAACTTAAATTTGTGTTAAGATTAAAGGTGTCTGAATGATGCTTTGCATTTGGCTTGGTCTGTCCTTCCTGCTTGAAAGGACCAGGAAGCACAGGATCAACTAGAAGGACGACTGGAGAACGCACACTTCTGCCAAAGCTAATGCCCTATCTCGCAATGTCAAAGCAGTGTTTCCCATTAATTATATTCACTGTGGCAGGCTGTCATAATAACTCATAGTAACTCCACAGTTTCATAATAAACCAAAACATCTTTTAGACTTCGCATAATAACATAATAGTCTATGTATCTGTCACTCAGAATTTGTTGTGCATTAGAGTGACATTTGCATGTACAATACATGCACCCCTGCCACCCACAGATTAAATAAATTATGAGGGGCTGTGGATTTGCCCATTTAATCAGATCCACACCTAAATTTCATGGGTCTTTCCTGACCAACCTTGCAGAAGGCAGGATGTAGTTCTCTCTCAATACCTCGTCCATCCATCCATCTCTATACCTAATTATCCCGTGCAAGTCTACCCCAGCTCACTTTGTTTCTGCTGCTTTGAAATGGGCCATGCATTTCTGAGCATTCACAAATATATTCACAATCCATGTGTTCATCTTTGCCAGCCTACTTTTAAACAAAGTATTCTCTCTTGCCTTGAGAGCAGTCAGAGAGCAGTCAGTCAACCAGTGCATCAGTCCGTTACCTACGCAGCCAACCAGTCAGTCACACAGCTCATCTTTTGAAGTGTGTGTCCTCTCAACCCACTTTTCCTGTCTCACTGGGTGTCACGTGTTGTTAGACCAAGAGCTGAGCAACAGATTGGCAGTCCCATTAGATTTGCTTCATTAGAGCACAGCCTGTTCCTCGAAGATAATGCCTTATATTCCGCAAAATCACATATTACAGTAAGTTTTTGGCAAAAAAATAATGCTTATTTGATACCGATAACTGACACACTTACGCATAATTTACTAGGCAAGTTGTTTTCTGTAATACAATTCATTTGAATGTATCAGGGATATCCCAAAGAACTGCAGGTCTTTACAAAATCATGCTATCTTAATGACAGTTCCTTTTAAAAAGATCATGCTTGTCTCATTCAAAGTCTGGCATGCCATTCACACCAAATTTCAACATAAAAATTAGAAGCAGGATTCTAATAACCAAATAAATGTCAGTAGGATAGACACTCCACTCTAAAAATTATAGTTTTGTTAAAAAAATGGTTTCCTTTGCTCTGGTCTATCAACGTCTCACCTTGGTAGTGAGGATACAGATGCAGTCCATCCTTACCAGTCCGACCGGCAAACTTTCACCCAAACATCATCCAGCTGCAACTTTCCTCTTTCGCCACTAAGTCGCTTGTTGCTGTTGGCAACATCCCCCTGTCGTCTTGTGTATTTTTGTCTCCTCCTTTTCCTCTGATCGCTCAGCTTCTCCCTCCTCCCTTCCTCGCGTCCTCTCTACCTGTCCTTTCACCGGAGCAGCCAGAGAGGACTTCTCAGTTAAATCACAGGCCGACTCGGAAACATGGCAGCTGGCCCGGTGCACCTCCACCCACCCTCTTGTTATCCAGCTGCTGTCTTCGTTCTATGGCAGCTGGACGCCACATTTTGACCTCAAAGAGTGCATTGCTCGGAATGTGTAACCTCCCAGAACACACTCAGCACAAAAAAAAAAACGGCAGACATGAAGAGGCAGGAGTAGAAATTCTATACACCCAGATGCACAGGAAAACACTCACACAGACAGATGTGTATACACAGATATAAGCACACACAAGTACATACTGCGCACACTCCACTCTGCTGTTTTATCAGGTCAGTCAGTGTTTGGCAGGAGTGGGGGTTAGACTGAATGAATAGTAACTACGATATAGCGATGGATGCTCTACTTTCAAATTGGACTGTGGGTATTGGGGAAGTTAGAGCTCCATATGCGCCCTGAAGCTCCACAGAGATGGGATTATGCTAGCTCGGGATATAGGGCTTTTTTTGGAAAGATGCTAACTCAAATCACTACTGTTGCATTTTAAACATTTCAAAATAACACACTCTTATTGACAGATTATTGAGGAAAGTTTGGTAGATAGCAAATCCACATGTCCATGAGTAAATCAGTGGAATTATTTTCGAAATTGTATTACAGTATTATATGATAAACAACTATTGTAGGACTTTTGTCCAAAAATGAGTGTTGTTGATGCTTTTAAATTCAAGGGGTGGGATATACTTAGGGGAGCAAAATGCAAACAGTCGTGATTTTGTTGAGTGGCTCGCTGTCCCTCGCAGTGATGGTGCAGGTAGTTGATTGGCCGATGTGTCAAGTGATCTCTAGTAAGGGACACAAACAGCTCCTCAAATTGTTTTTGCTGTGTTTTGATGGCATACAGCAGTATGCTTGCAAAATTGGTGTTTTTGACCATAGCCCATGTTTTTTCAGAGAAACACTCAATAACAGGTTCCGTGATTTCGGTGTGGTTTTCGGTGTGGTTCCTGCCCTGTATATCTTATAGATTACCTTCCTCACTAGCTTCACAACGGTTGCTTTTCTTATATTCTTTGCATACTCTGAGATATGCACATCCTCTGCATCCCCCACATCCTTGGAATTCACCACATCCCTGGCATCCCCCACATCATCTGCATCACGTGCACACTACACAGGTTTCACCTCAGGTGTTTCCCAAAGCAGTCTGTCCAGTAAAGTCTGTCTCAACTTTCACTTTGAATCCGAACCTGAATGTCAAGCCACCAACTCATCAGTCCTAAGCAAGACTGCAGTTTCTTGCATGTGTAAGCATACTTCTCAGCATTTGAGCCATGAGCTGTTTGCGTAGAGGACATAACATAGAAGTATTTGGAAACCCGTTCTTATTAGCTGCCATTGTTCGAAGGTAATCCTTCGAAAAAATGACAAGGCCAGAGAACCGATATAATCAAATCTTTCTATTGGTTATTAGTTAATGCATTGTTTTCTGTAGCTCTGTTGTAGTAACATAAATGAAATGTGTGGTGTAATGTGTGGGTATATTAAGGATCTGGCACATCATAGGAAAAAAGACACATCATAGGAAAAGGTGGTGGAACACAGTGAAAGTAAACTTCTGGAGCTTAAACTAAATCACATTATCCTAGTCAGCATGGTGAGGAAGATAGACAAGATTTATCCAGCCCTATAGCTCTGACAAAAATGCTAATGTATGTATTTTCCTTATTGAAACACAGTCATGGCAGAATCTACTGTATGTATCACATTGTCCTGCCGATACCGCAGCACCACAGGGTTTCACCATTAATTTATATACTACCTGACAGATGCCAGTAAAATAAATCTGAATATGAAAACTCTGATAAAGTCAAGCGCATGAAAATGAAAGAAGAAATCAGAAACCAACAAGAACAAACAAGCTATCTTCAGCAAAAAAATCAGCAACCAGGAGAGAAAAATCCTTTTTGTTGTGCATACAATTAAAACAATCTGTCCTTCACTCTGCCATTGACTGTAGGCACATTTTGTGGAGGTGTAAACTTGTGTACCAACACCAAACAACCAGATATTTCCTACCTTGATGGGGGTCAGAGGGCTTGTCAGTGGGCTTGGCCTGGGGCTGGCTGGACCATGACTGGGGCTTGGGGAGGTGATTTTTACTGCCCCGGGGCTGGAACAGAGATCAGAGAGTGTCTGAAGGTGAACTCTGAAAACTTTCCACAACAGATGTGTTAAACTGGACCAAACCTCTCCTGAAATGTATAATCAAGTTGCAAAAGGTTACATGACATACCTCAAATGAGGTCCTTTAGTTAAAGGCCTGGGAGGAGCTGTGGGGCTGAGGTTGCTGAAGCTAAATTTCCCCTGGTTGGGGCTGGTTGGACTCGTGTTGGGAGTGAATTTGCCTGATCCTGGGTCCTTGCTGGTCATAAGAGCTGTAGAGATGACTGCAGTGTCTTTGACTCTGTTCAGACCTGGGCTGGTGCTGGGAGTGGGGCCAGTGGGGGTGAGTTTGTCCGGAGTGGTTGGAGACACAAGGCCCTGGATGGTGCTGGAGATGAGGGCTGAGACCGTCACCAGTTTGAGGTCAGGAGAGGCAGGAAGGATTTGTGGATTTTCAGAGATGTTGGAGTTTTCTGAAGAGGCACCAGAGTTGGTGGGAGTGAGAAGTCGCTTTGTTCCATTCAGTGATTCTGAAAGAGGTGTTTTTATGGAGCCAGTGGGGGTTCCTACTCCATTCACTCCAGCAGCAGGAGGAGATGAGGGTTTAGAGGTTTCTGCTGTCGAGGATTTAGATGCTCCAGACTGGACAGGAGGAAGAGGAGCACGGTATTTGACTTTGGCCTGCTGTGACTGAGGTGATCCGGGCTGTGTTGTTGGGGAATATCTCGGTGTTCCAGGGATCGGAGGGGCAGGTTGATGCTTGATTGACCTAGGTTTGGGGGTTAAGGGTTTTGGCTGAGCTGATTCACTAGAAGCCGGGGGGCTCGGGGGTGCAGAGGAGGCCTGTGGCTGATCAGGGATTTGTGCTGGCAGGTTAGAGGCAGCAGGGAGGCCCCCTGGACCAGCCGCCTGCTCCACAGAACACTTGCTGTCTGCGAGGATGCTCAACTCATAGTACTCCTGGATATCTGGAAGTAGAAAAAAAAAACATAAAAAACACAAGGAGTGACTGAAGGGTTCAGCGGATTGATAAATTAAGTTTTGACAAAATGACGATAATAGACTGATAGATTAACAAATCATCAATCTAATAATGAAAACAACACTTGTTCTTTCAAGCCAGTCTTCACATTATGGTGCACAGTTTATACACTAGTGGCCTCTAGTGGCAGCACAGGGATACTTCCACCATAGTATAGTGACCCAGGTTACTCACTTCTGAAGAGGAACAGTTCATTCTGCTGTTGTTTACCTTTTAATCATTAATCACACTGAGCAACAGAGGTTCCCATCCTCTCCCATGTCATCAAGACTGACAGGCAATTCTACACTGAATATACACATGGTTTGCGACCTCAGTAAAGTTTGGTGGTCATTCAAGAGATAAAGAAGAGGATTGAAAATGAACATGCAGACAAAAGACAGAGATGTTCCAAAATATGACTTTGATATCAAAAACCACTCGGTTAAAGGTCAAAGTTGTGTTCAAAACAGGAAGTCAGTGTCATGTTCAGTGAAAAACACACACGTGCACACACAAAACAAAGACGTGTTAGTGAAACAGCTACAGGTGTGGGCGTGGTGCAGGTGGGACCAGTGACTAAGAACCAGTTTGCTGTGTTACACATTTCTGCAAAGAAACATGTGGTCTGTGTTCTCCTTCAAATAAAAAACAGCTCAACACAACCAGACCGAACTAGTTAAACACAGGTTGTTAACTGTTGGGAGGAATTAATAAAAACTACATGTACACACACAGGACCCTGTGAGAGGACGAAAAGCTACTGAAAAAGCTACTGCTACTACTTAAAGCAGTGCTCCGTTCCATCGCCTATTATTCTGCCTACTGGCTTACTAGTCTCGCTGGATAAAAACACACCCAACTTGCGGATTATTCTTTTGTTTGGCATGGTTTTTAGATAACATAACCAAATATTACATGTGGAGAACTGCTAACTGAAACTTATTTCCATTAACAATGTCCCAATAGTGAAAAATAAACAAACACCAAAAATACAATCAGTAAGATTCCCTCTGTATGGCTAAAATTTACTTGGATAAGAAAAGGTCAAGATCACTTTTGCTTGACATTTCACTTAAAGAATCCACTTTCACCTTTTAAAGATGTTCAATCCAAGTAAGAATGGGAACATCAATGAGCTTGACGGCACTCAAGATCTAAAGACAGTGCTGAGATTGACAGGTATTACCATACTATACTGTAAAAATGCGTTAATCGAGATAAACTGTGACTGGCTGAGGATATAGACAAACATATTCTTACCGAGCAGAGCGCTGAAGAGCTGACTTTGGAAGACACTGATGACTCTGTCCAGAGACTGCTGGAGCTGGTGGTCTTCCTCCCTGTGGCCCTGTTTGGTATGATTCTGGTCCTGCTGCCTCTGATCCAGTTTAACCCGGTACTGCTGCAGCAGCTCCAGCGCTCGCTGAGCATCTGAATACAACATAAATACAAGTTTAAACAAGACCCATGAACAGAAAATGAAAGGCAACATGCTCTAGGTACTCTGAAGCAGATCAATGAGTTTAGAAACTGTAAATTAAATGTTTTAAATGTGTGATGTGGGGGATTATCAAGCGGTGGCTGGTTGAGACCTCCCAGGGTCTTGAAAACCACCTGTCTGTGAGTGAGTGTGGATACAGGTGTCAGCAGTCTGTCGCTGGCCTGTTGCTCTTCTCATTATTATTCTGGAATGTTTTTCCTTTACTATTTCTTTCTACAGTGTTTTGCATAAATGTTGAACCACCAATGTATTGGCATTTAAAAATTAAAGGTATATGAAATGCCCTATAAATCATCTTTAAGTCACTTTAATAAGAGTTATTTTAGGGTAAACTTTGAGCACTGACCCAGTTCATGCCCTCCTACTGTATTTATCTGCACTATAACTACCATAAAGTTTTATCACCATGTATTTAGTACCATGGGCATAAGGGCAGAAGGGTTTATGGTGTAAAAGAAAGGTTGCAAACCGCATTCCAGGCTCCATGGCACTCAAGTGAACAGCTGATTAAAGCAAGGACTGACTCCTTTCATGTGTGGAAGAGTTCAAGCCAACTGGCAGTCAAATGTGTGTTGATTTAAATAATATTTACTTATCCACTTTAGCCACATTAATCATGAAGAACGTGTCTTCATATAGGAATCAACTGCAGCAATATTGCTGATGTGACAATTAAAAATAATGTTATCCGTCCATACGTTAATGTGGAAGCTCTTTTCTGCAGGTGGAAGAAAAAAAGAAGAGCAATAGCTTGATATTATATATTAAACTCATTATAATGAGGATTTTTTCAACACAAGCAGCTGCAAACCAGTAAAAGTATATTTTAAAAAAAAAATCAAATGTGCTATTTTGTTTGCCGAATTTACCCCAAAGTCTGAATTGTTAGGAAAAACCTTTACATTTGTATCTACAAGTTCTGTTTGTAGCACCACAACACAATTACACGTTAAATTGATGGTTTTGTGCAGAAGTTTGGGCTTCGATACATATCACTGCAGACCAGCAGCTGCAAACCAATACAATTTGACAATAACAATGGATATTTTGTGGATAATGAATTAGCCGAATTTACACCCAAATCGGAACAACAAATAAAATCTCTTATTTTATCATCTACAAGTTGTGTGTGTGGAATATATAAACAATTACTTGTTAAATTGATGGTTTTGTGCGGACGTTTGGGCAGACAAGCAGCTGCAAACCAATACAAATAGATAAAAATAAACCAAAATAAGCTGTTTTGTAGATCGTTTTTAAGCCGAATTTATCCCAAGGTTTGAAATGTTAATAAAAAGTATTATATTGAGATGTAGAACGTGTGTATATACCACAAATAAACTATTACACATCAAATTGCCGGTTTTGTGGTGAAGTTTCGTTTTTCGATAACTTGGAGAGGAGCGCCTCGCGGATCAGCGCGAGCTCTTAGAGACAAACTGGTTTGTTCGGTGTATTAACACGATCAAACTAAATACACACAGGTTATCAGACAATGGACGAAAATAAAGATGATAGATATTTTTAAAAGGCACTTTTTTTTTACCTTTCTGTCGCACTGGCATCGTGACGCGCACAGACGTCCTCCTCTCTCCGGGCTCAGTGTGTGTGTGTGTGTGTGTGTGTGTGTGTGTGTGTGTGTGTTACTACAGATGTGTGTCGGGACTGCCTGCCTCCAAACTGGGACAACACACTGACTCCACGTCCGTCAGGAGCTAAACTTTATAAAGTCCCAGTGTTTGTAATGTCTCATCTCTGTCCTCCTGCCTCTCTTTGGTAAAACTGGTTTCCATTCCTTCATTCAAGTGACTCCACTCCAAACGCTGTCAGACCGGTTCTCTAACCTGAGAGGGATGAACACATGAACACACACACACACACACACACACACACACACACACACACGTGTGTGTAGAAGAACTATACTAAGAGGAAGTAAGGGTGGACCTGGGACTGGAAACCATAAAAAGAAATAAGGAAGATAGATGGATGGATGGATTAACAGATGGATAGACGGATGGACAGATGGATCAATAGATGGATAGAGTTGTGAGAACACTCATTGGCATCATGCATTCCCTGGCCCCCAACCCTCACCTACACCTAATTCTAACCTTAAAACTAAGTCTTAACCCTCAAACAAGCCCTTTGACTTTGTAAGGACCAGCAAAATGTCCTCACACACACACACACACACACACACACACACACACACACACACACTCCTCTAAAGCTCCTCATCTGCAGCTTGTGCAGGTTTTGTGCAAGTTCTGTGTGTTTACTGGCTCCAACACAGCTGAGTATGGATTTAGATTTACAGACACACGTATGTAACATGTCCTCCTCTTGTTCTTGGGCTGTTTGTGCTGAAAGATAATACAGTGGTTGACAAATTGTACATATTCAACCATAGACATCTGGTAACGGTATATGAACAAGCACGCATGCATACACACACAAAATTAAAAACTAACATATAGAAGGGATCCAATTGAAACGTCACAGGTTTAATCCCTGCAGTGGCCCGGGCAAGTTCATCCTCTGTGTGGGTTTTGGTGGTATTGTGATGGGAAACAGTGAATTGTGTTGAGTGGATTAAAGCTGCACTATATCCCAGGCTTGTACAGAACCACTAAGCCTGGACCAGGGCCTGAGTGAAAACAACCCCTCCCAGAGGAATACACGGCATTCACCACTGTTTTTATTATGAAAAGAAAGTGAAAAGAAAATCCAACGTCTGTGTTTGGTTAAACAAGGTTAAACAAGTAGCTGCAGCACACAAGGAAATCAAGTTGAACGGTAAATACTTAAGGATTTAATGCATTAAAGGTTATCACTGTTATAATTATAGATTTTTCCAGATGAGTTGAGAAGATGGCATCAATTTCTTGTTTATAGATTCAGCACAGAGGTAGATCCCAGATATATTTAGGCTTTAATAGCTCAAAAAATGAGTTTTGTCCTGGACAAGAAGGTAGGTTGTTGTTTTTATACCAGACCTGTCTGTTTCTAAAACACAGGTTAAATACACACAAAACAATGTGCTTAACTCGTGCTTAGGCTAAGTACAGTACATCCCAGGCTTGTCTGTACTCAGGGGAACTATTATTATTATTACTGATCCTCTTATCCATCTTTTGGAAAGACAACAAACACAAGGCACGGACACATTCATTTGAGATGCTACGGTGCTTTGTGTGAATGCAGGATTCAGGTAGATCCTCAGCAGAGATGCCAGCGACATTCAGAGCTCTCCGATAAAAATTACGAAAGCAATTTGCTCCCTCACACACGTCAGTCCAACATGTCAGACACAATATGTCTCAGTCTGCATGTGCACAGTGGATCAACTGTAGGGACACTTCATCTGCATGCACACACACACACACACACACACACACACACACACACACACACACACACACACACACACACACACACACACACACACACACACACACACACACACACACACACACACACACACACACACACACACACACACACACAGGAAGCAGCTGAATGCAGGTCATGGATTCAGTCCCTGGTATTGTTATTGATCAGGTCACAAGGGCTTATTGATCGCTTCGGTGGGTGCACAAAAACTCTCACTCTGTGTCTCTAACACACACACACATACACACACACACACTACTGTAATGCCAGCATAATGTATGAGTCAGCGTGGGGACAAATTTATGCATGGTTGTGTGAGTGGGTTGGTCAATCGGCAGACAGAAGTATCGTTTTGTTCAAACCAGTGTGTAAAAGAGTAAAGAGGAAAACGAACAAAAGAACATCATTCTACTTTCGTCAGTGTGTTTGTTTGTGTGTGTGTGTGTGTGTGTGTGTGTGTGTGTGTGTGTGTGTGTGTGTGTGTGTGTGTACAATTACCCTCTATTGTTAATTGTCGGCCTGCACCACAGAAACCAGAGTTGTTCTGCAGGAGGACAGTGGGGAATGGTACAAGACAGACAAGGAGGAAAATGTAGTTAATGATACCTGTCATTGATTCAGTTATACATGCTCTTATACAGTAGAGGTATTTATTAATGCAGAGGGTAGAGGTCCTCACATCCTTTAGAGCATTAAACACATCTTTCAATTATCAGTTAAAGTCCTGCGAATCAAAACAAAACCAAACTCTACTGACAGACAGCAGCATTAAAGTTCATATGTGAATATCACAATTATATATTTCTGTATTAAAACTGATGCATTCAAGATGTTTATGTTTGAGCTACTGGATGAGAAACCTAAACTAAAGTGTACACTGCTGGGTTTAATCTAACAATGTTAGATATTCTGTAAAGTTTTCTTTGTAAAAATCTATAAAACATAGCCGTCATATAAATGCATTGTGGACTAAAGTAATTTGATTCAATTGAATTCATGTAATTTTCCATAATTACATGAGAAAATATAGAATTTGAGTCAAAAGTAAAAAAAAAAAAATCTTCTTTACAGACAGAACTTTGTTTTTGAGAAGTTTGAAAACAATGAACTCAACATGTCACCATGATGGATTTAAACACAAAGACAACAAAGACCAACACGTATTTTGTAATGAAGTATTTCAATTAATTAAATTTAATTAAATTATACCGAAATGACAAATAACACACTGCTCTCTCTATTTTTGACATAACAAATGATGAAGTCATGAGCACATGGGGAAACGTTGTGATGGATTTTCTGAATTGGCCATAAAATGGAATAATAATAAAATCCCCTGTAATTAATGAGAATTATTGGAATCAATCAATCAATAAAAGATGAAGGTGTCAAGAAGTTCAGAAGTCTCTATGTGGAAATTGTAACCGGTTTAGAACTTTACACACAAACACAAACACGAACAATCTCCAGTTGAATTTAACAGCAAATGTCCTTGTGTGATTATCGTTGATCAATAAATGATCCATGTTTTCAGTTGCACGTGCTGGCTGTGAAATCCAGTGTGGTTTTTATACAAAATACTCACCAGAGAAGCTTCTACCTTAATAAGAAACTCTGTTAGTGACAAACTCAGCCGTCCCTCTGTGATCCACGGATAAGTGTCAAGAATAGATGGGATGGACGGATAGAGAGGGATGAAGAAGAGTCAGGCTGTTAGACTAATGGACGGAGACAAAAGGCGAATCTGCAGAGATGACGAGAGGCGCTGCTGAGTTTAATCCACAGAGAAGCCGAACTGAAATCTCCTACAGACCCGCTGCACTCAGCCTCTTTTCTTTCTAATCTTTCCTTTCATTACTGCATCTCTTTTTTCTCTACTTCTCTTTATCCATGTATCAAGTTATCCCCTTCTCACTTTCATTAATTTTCTTCTTCCTTTTCATGTTCATCCCTCTATTTTGAATGACTGCTGGGACACTGTTAAATAATCAATCTATCTATTTATCTATCTATCTTCCTTTTTTAGTGTTTCCACTCCTCAGTCCATCCTTTCTTCCTCGTTGTCTATATATTATATTTTCCCTCCTGTTTTCCTTGTTTTTTCTCATCATCTTTCTCCTCCTTAACACTTCTGTAATAACTTTCATTTTTCTTTCCTCATCACCTCATCCTTTCTTCTTCTCTCTTCCACCTTTCTCACCTCACATCTTCCACCTCCACCGAGGAGGTTATGTTATCGTCTACACATCTGTTTGCCTGTGCGGGATTATGCACAAACTACAGGATGGAAGGAGACTTTTGCACCTTGATGGAGGTGTCCACTCTGTTTCTGTTTGTAAACCTCATTGAAGCCACAGGAATAAGGAAAGAGATAAATCCTCCCTCCTTTTCAATCCAAAGACAAAGCTCAGCGCATTTGAAGGAACCCAGATTACCAATAGTGACATTTTTATTATTTGTACAATAGAGACTTTAGTACATTATTCAAAACACTTCTTATATACTGAAAAAATGGTACGTCCCAAAGCCCAAAATGGCTCCAGTGTAATCGCTGCACAGCATTTTTTCAATTTTATACATATATTATTTTTTGTAAAAACTGTATCTTAAATAGTATGTACAGATAGCGTCTGCAAAATGCATTCTAAACACATGATATATATTATATATACTTCAGCAATTACATTTCTCCGCATTAATACTCAAACTTAAAACTGGAAGGATTTCAACTTGCATGTGCAAATAAACAAAGAAATAAATAGTTCTGTTTAAAATCGCCACTAAAGTTTGTTCCGACTTACAACTCCACAGCGGTTCTCTCTCTTCGGAGGTCAAAGTACTTTTTTTTTGTCACACAACAGAAGAAGCAGCATTCAAGTTGGGTAGGTGTAGGTACTGCAGAAAGCATGAGTACATTCACAATCAATATGAGTCAGTTTAAATTTCATTCACAGCTATGTACAGTGATACCGTCCTCAGCATTTGTCCAGCTCTTATGTAGTTTAAACACATAGAAAAAAATGACTGTTTTTATAGCCATATACATATATTTATATATTTATATATATAATATATATTTGTATAACACAAATTCACAATTACAGTAGAAATACATTTTATACAGGTTTGGATAGTACATGTGTAGGTCTCCAAGTCATACTGTGCGTACTTCCATCCTTTGTTATAAGTGTCATTATAAAATATCACAATTTTTGAGCAAAGCTAAGGTATATCAATATATTTAGAAAGAATTACCTGAAACATGTAGTAAAAAATAATTATATTATCAAACCTTTTTTAGTCTGTTCGCATCACAATATCTTTGATATTTCAAACTCTAAATAGTTGTTGGGTGGGAACCGGTGGTTAAACTCTCAACCACACGACCCGTCTGTGCCATTTTGTGTCCCCTTACGTTGACTGAACTGATGCTTATGGGGAGAGTCGACACAAAATGGCCACAAGATGACGCCGTCATGTCAAGCGGATGTCAGGATGTTGCTTTGCTCCGGATGAAACATTAGAACATGTGTTGCGTTAACATGAAGACAAAAAAAATTTGCTTGTTTTTTCTGTCATGTCTCTACTACGTGGTTTTATCACTTTGGCCAGAAACTTCTCGGACAGTACAAGTGTCCACATCTGGACCGGGTTCAGGATCATGTTTCCTCTGCTCTGCTCAATGTCATATTTCAAGTGTAATCCGACAAGAGTCACAGGTAATTTTGAACATTCAGTAACAAAATTGGCAAATCTGTCAGTTAGTATTTCCTCAGTTTAAAACAGCTACGCAGAAATCTCAAGTGTAGCCAAAAGCCTTTGTGACACAGATCATAATTTCCCTGATTGTCTAAAAGGGAACATACGTCTTAGGTTTGGAATATACTTGCTGTTGACTAAGTGTGTGCGTCCGCAAGATCGCTGCTTCGTGTGTCCTGTGTCCGTTTGGTGCGTAGGTTACAATTCCTCAGAAATTAACATGACATGTACGCAAGATGTAACAACAACATAATGGGTCGGAGCGGTGGCGAGTCCCCGACATGGTCGATGGCCACGTCATCAACGACAGAGATGACGGAGAGTTTTGAGGTGCGAGATGAGTAAACCTGCCGTTTTTCTGACATGTCTGATTTAGGGATCCGACCTAATCTTGGCATTTTCATTAGAGTCGCCATCTTTGATTTTGTTTACCGCATGCAAATTGCAAGTTCTATGGTGTGCCCTCTACTGGAATCCTCCGGTTACATGCATAGTACCTTTGCAAGTTGGTGAATAATGTTCACGATGCAGCCAGTTGTGCCTGTGTGGTTAAACAGCAAGTATATCACAAGCCTAACACCCTCCAGATTCTTGAGGTACTTCCTCTTTTCTCTATTTCTTTTCACAGGGAGGTCAGAGGTCACTTCAGCAGAGCAGATAATTGCTGGCACGTAGATTTATAGTCAGCCCAAACTGTTAAATAACAATTCCACCCTCTTATGGTTTGCAGATCAGATCTGGGCCACACGGAGGTAAAGCTCTAATGTTCTTTTGTGTAAATACAACCAGGGAGGCTCAGAGTCAGGCTCTGTATGGCACCAACTTTAAAATATCAGTCTCACTGAAACTCAGTGGTATAAAAGTCTAGAAGCTGACAGACCGATGATGTGAAAGCATGCTGTGACCATCATACAACTCAAACAGCTAGAGAAGTGACGTTGCTGTGACAACACTAGAAAACAGGAGCTCAAAATATGGCACGGACACGAATCATGTTACAGTGTGTTCACGTGTGAGTGGTTTTAAAACAGCATCACTTCTGAAATCAGGCTAAAACAAGGACAGACTTCACTAAACAACAGTGCACGGATCACACCCTGAACATTTGCCGTACACGGGGGCACATGTGTGTGTTTGCCTGCTAGCTCATGTGCATGGCAGTGTGTGTGTGTGTGTGTGTGTGTGTGTGTGTGTGTGTGTGTGTGTGTAAACATTAGCATGACTTGCTCGATAGATGGCACTGCAGGACAAGTTAGGCTCTGCTGAAAAGCTCAATGGGCCGAGCCTCAGAAATATTGCTTTAGCTCTTTTCAGCAAAGCTGTGCAAGCAACAGTTTGAAAAAGAAAAAAACAAACACAAGTAGCAGTGATGGACGCGGGGAAAATGATTTTGCTGAACAGAAATCAATCACTGGTTTACTTTAGAAAATCGTCCATTTGGAGAAATTATCCCTGTATGTTTGTAAGAGACAATTCAGAGTGTGGTTTATTAACAATAAGTATAATTAATCATAAAGTGTTAGAGCTGTCTGTCCAGGCCCCAAAGAGAGTGCAACTCTAGAAAGCTACAGCTCTACATATGTACACAAGGCATGAAGTCGTAAGTTTTTCATTTCTGTACATTTCTGGAGGCGAAAAACACTGGCAGAGCAGAACTGAAGACAAAGGCAAGAATCAAAGAACAAAACACAAGAAAGCAAAAATGAAACAAAAGGAAGAACAAAGAAGAACAGTGAGGTTCATGGAAAGTGAATCATGTGCTACAGGAAACAAAAAGAAAGAAAAATCCACCATGAACAGCAAAGTGAAAAATCAGAGGGGAAAAGCAGAGATAGTGTACAACAGAACCCAAACCAAGAAACGGAAAAGAAACTACTCACACTGATCAATCAGGTGACTGTCTAATGAGCTAACCAACCACAAAATCCAAACTGCAGCAGCCCTGTGGGACTCCGACGTTCAGAGTCCTCGTGTGGTCCGTCCACCCGTCGATCAGGTCCCTGACCGTCAGTAGACAGAAGAGCCGATATGTTCCCTATGGTACATTTGGCACTAAGTATTCGCCTTTGGTCCAGCAATAGGCAAATAAATGTCTGTGGTTTCCCTTAAAAAGGTAAAAAAGGCGGCTCATTTTTCAGGTCCACAAGCCCCGAGCGGAGGACCGGTGGCGGTGGGATGGCGACGAGCAGGGAAAAGAAGCGTTGTTGTGTTTGTTTTTGTTTGTTTGTTATAAAACTACTTTTTTAGCACATGCTGCTGTCTCTCAGAACCACCAAGTCCACCGTCCGCTGGAAACTCTTCAGCAGAGAGACGGCTGTCTCATGCTCCATGTGTAAAAAACTATGTCCATTAGCCTGCAAGGCAAACACGCAGCACAGTCAAAAGCATGTGTGTGTGTGTGTCTGTGTGTGTGCTGCAGTATTTCCATACACATGTGTACTGTATGTGTGAGTGGGTTTGTGGAGGGATGGAGGGTCACTGCCATCACTATCTCAGTAACACATCACTGTTGGGGAAAAGAGAGAGAAGAGGAGGAGCTACACAGTCATGCTGTAGAGAGAGAAGGGGTAAAGACAAAAAAGGGCTTTTAGATGAGTTCATCCAGCTAAACTGTACATCTGTGGAGAGAAGATGACGGGGGAGGAGGGGTGGGGGGGGCACATGAGAGGGAGGAGAGATGGAGCGGAGGCGTCTGCTCGCAATCCTACAGCTGCAGTGAAAATCTACAAAATGTAAATGGATGAGATTTTTACTATTTACTATTTCTGTTACTAATCTCGTCTCTCCGCCGGAAGCGTAATACATGACGTGTTTATTGCTCGGTTAGTGACCATCGCTTGTGCATTACTTTTTACGATGCGTCGCAGGAACAAATGAGTGCTCCGTGTAGGGTATGAACATTTTCAATTAATATTCGGACTGCAAAATGGCTCACTCACTACACAGTGGACTGCACAGTGACTGGTGAGTGATTTCGGACACAGTCGTAATTAGAAAGTAAGTAATTGGATCAGTAATTAGAAACTAGAGCAATTATATTTAAGGAGACAATTATACACAGCAGCAGAACAAAAGCAAACTGGGAACGGCATAAAAATAGTCTGTTGCTGAAAACTCATTTGATTTGAAACATTTCTAACTGTTGAGTTTTCTGTAGAGAATCAACAGCTCGCATGTTTCCTCAGTAGTTTGAGTTTGGTGGAGGTAAACGCTCTCCAGCATCATTTAAGTTCTACCCTGAACTTTTTATCCTTTAACTTAAAGGTCCAGTGTGTAAGATTTAGAGGAAAGGGATCTATTGGCACGAATTGAATATAAAAGAATCCTCCTCTCTACGGAGGCCGCCATGTTTTTTACAGTAGTTCAGACAGGACAGACTAAACATTTTGAGTTTTTATAACGACTGAAGTCTACCACAGGTTTTCTTACATGTTTGGAAGTGGAGGGTGAGGTGAGGGGTATTCAGCTGCAACATGCTATTTCACCACTAGATGTCACTAAATCCTACACACTGTACCTTTAAATGAACCCGTAAACCTACGACTCAAAAGTCCTCAAGCGTTATTTGGTGACGAATGAAAGAGAGGATGTGGGGGCCATGCCAGATTTCATGAAATGACAGGTATGAACACGCAGGCAGAATATACAGACAGGAAAATACTGACGTCTATCCATTAAAACCAAGTGAAGGGAATCAGTGACAGTGTGCTTCTGTTGAATAACCTACGTGTGAGAACATCAACACTACATGAAATACACAGTGACTTGTGTTGTCCTGCTTTATGCTCTGCCTTCATGTTTGTAAGAGAAGGGAAAGGCTTGGAGGGCAAGGTGTGGAGGGAGGGCAGGGTGTGTTCTTTTTCTGGTCCGTTTAATGATGAGTGCTGTGACCGTTACCTGCAGTATCTTGTCTCCAGGCTGCAGGGCGGAGGTGGCGGGCCCGTCATGCTGTACCCTAGTAACAAAGATACCCTATAAGTCAAAATGATACACCGTTAGGACAACACAGGGACACGATGGTTTAGAATCTTTGCCTTTCTCATTCTCACCCCCCACAAAATAAAAAAATAATCACATTTCTGCCCCAAAAAATTTGGAGAGGCATGCAAATGTTGCTAATAAAACTACTAGAAACTCATAATAACAGAATTTTTGCCATTTGAAGTACTTGAGTTTACTTGTTTTTTGCATCTCTCTTAAAATTAACAATTAAATTCCTCCAAAAAAGACATTTTTTCAGCTATTTATGTGGCGATAAGGACTTGGTATATGTAGACATGGGGTTACAAAGAGAGGAAAATAGATAAATACAGCAAAGGGGAATAGGAATAGCTGTTGGATGAGTTCTGACTAAAGGGGAAAGAAGAAGGTCGCAGGGAGACCAGAAGATATTTCATCCCCCATATTCTTCTTTTTTTATCCCTCGATAACCCAAGGCAGAGATTGTAAAAACACCAACATCTTTTCACCGGGAGCTGAAAGATGTTTTTTTTTTGGACACAGAGAGTGTGAGACAATGCAGCTGTATCGACTCAACATGTGTCAACAGTGTTGTGCACGTGTTGAAGACACAATAGTGAGCTTGACAGATATATGTGCCAGTTAGCCAAAAACGATGCGATGTAGTAGTGACAGTGCAGCAACACCTACACACTACAGTGTGAGTGAGAACAGGGACACACACACACACATTGCATGTCAGAGAGGTGCACATTAGATTTTAGAAACATTAGTCGAGTTATTGTTCGCGGTATAAAGCTTTTTATACAGTGAGCCTCATACAAGTACACAAGCAAAATACTTTGGATGAAGTGGCCATGAAAATTAATTTTGTGCACAAAGTTGCAGATATATGCAATTTACGCAGAAAACATTGACTTCAGTACTTGTAATTTGGATGTGGCCAGTTTATTACAGGTAACCTGTCGGATCACATATGGAGCTCACTGTACATCACAGATGAGTTTGTTAGCAGCTAAAACCTGAGCAGCGTTAGTCACAACAACCAAACATGTACAGACTGCGGCCGCACACAGAGCAGCAGCGTCCTGCAGAAACTTCGACATTCATTTAAATACACGATATAAAGAAATGATGAATTCCTCAGTGTTGACTTATTTTGATCGCAAGCAAACAATCTTCTTCTTTTCACACAAGTGCAGACAATATTAGTTTGTGAGTTGTATAAAAAAAAAAAGGTCAATACTGAGGAGGAAGTTTTTGCAGCTCAGCGATAACACGTACACACACTTGTCTCCAAACATCGATAAGTGTGTTTGTTATCGACAGCAGCTCCGTGTGCAAAGACGGCGTCAGAATTACTTTCCATTAACACACCAGGAGCAGAAAATCTGATTTTCAAAACTTTCAATCCATGTTTTGCTCCTTCAAACTCTGACTTCTGTTCCTAAACTGAGCGCATCCATCCCCCCCCTCCATCACTCGCTGTCAGGCCGTCGGTGTCAGAGGTCGTCTTTTAGGTCAAACATCTAAGATGCAACCTGTGATATGTTTTTTAAAACTTCTATTATAATTATAGTTTGTGTCATTTGAACAACACCTTTAGAAGGTAAACATTCAGGCTGTTTTCATGCAAAGATGAATAAAGAGGTGAAACTAGAACAAGAGGCATTTTTTCCTTAGAAAGTCTGATATGAAAAAGAAAGAAAACAGGAAGAGGCTCTCCAATTCAATCAGACATTTTCAAGTCAGTTTGCAGATGATTCTGCTCCATGGGCCACAAGATGGTAATACAGCACCTCATTCATTAATAACAATTGTAACATGCATTTATAAATGTTTCCCCAAAATATCAGCACCTCAAATTTCAAATATCAAATCATGAATTGCTTTATTATCTAGTCTATTTATTTATAAATTAACAAACTTATCAATTCTAATTTTCATTCACAATAAATTATTAATGAGTGAAATGCTTTATTACCCTTGATCCTCTATAGATCCAACAGTATCCAACAAAGTGTTTTCAAATACATAAGTCTTTGATTATGTGAGCAACAAGTATTTCCTCTAGCTCTAGCAGGATGTGTGCAATTAACAAAGCTGGCCACAAGGCGGAGACACAATCTTGTTGAACAGCTGTGGCAGGCTCTCGAGGCAGGTGTGTGTGTAAAGTTTATCAATCAATCTGTTTGGATACACCGTCCAATTTAGTCTCGTGTTTGCCGTTAATCACATTCAACGAACATCAGAACAATGTGCGCGTGGTCTTCAACCTGGATATGTGCGTCCACTGGAACTAAAATAGTGAAAATGAAATGAGTTCTCACAGGTCTGTCAGAAAAGACGAGCAAACCATAACCATCAGCAGCTATTTGAGCTAAAACTGCTGACGAATCAGATCCTGAGTTCAGCTCCGTTGATGAGACACGAGAGAACTACAGAGGGGACACAAGGTGATCTGGAGCAAGGACGCAGGACGATTTCTCATATCTTGGTAAATTTGTCAAGTTTGAAAGTCAAATATCCACGTGAGACCCTGAATGAGCCTGAGGGTGAATCTGAGCTCAGGAAATCAGATGTGCAGTTTGTGACACAACGCGTTTAAGAACTCTAAATTTCCTTTTCACATTAGAACTGTGCATTCTTCCATGACTTTGTGCAAAATCAACATCAGCTGACATCACTGCAGATACCCGGAGGTTCGGCAGGTGACTCACAACCACGTTTTTTTATACACTATGATAAAGATGGTGAAGAAAAATATTTAACACTAAAATCAAATGTCACCATAACTCTGTATTAATGTGGATAAATAATGTCGATATCTAGATCTGTATGTTTGTATACTATGTAAATAAACTGTGATGTAATTATTTAAGAAAATATTTAGCAGAATCACTGAAGAAGCTGCTCGCCTGCATTGACTCCATTTGCTGCCTGTGTAACATTAATAATGGACAAACTGCAGCTGCAGGTGGGAACTTTATGGATTCGAGGGGAGACAGGAAAGATTTAATGAACCGTTCGAGTCAGCAACTGAGTCACTAAGGTCGTGTTCTCCAGATTAAAGTTAAACGATGAACTGACACTTTCTATAGCATCACACCCACGACTTAAATTAATCCACCATCCCTCACGCGGGACGCACGGAGGCTGGACGTTAATATAAACTCCTCCTGTAGGCTTTTCTATTTTTAGCCCGGCCGTCTCGTCAGTTACTCAGCTGCTCAACATCTGAAGTCAGAGCAAGTCGGTAAAAATCTGTCATACTTCCCATCCCGAGATCAAAGTGTTGCACTGCATCTAAAAAAGAAAAAGAAAATTCACCCACGGTGTCCCAGAAAAGAGCAGGCTTCCTAAAATAGCCCCGTGTGCAGCCTCGCTGCTTTAGACTATAGAGCACAGCAGCATGTTTCTAGGACGAGCTGCCATGTGCAGGAGGCCTCAGGGATCTGCAACCCCAACACACGGGCTCGCAGTGACAGACAGCAGCCACACTCACAGGTAGAGATGACGGCAGTGTCAGGGCCGGCTTGTAATGAGACGTTACGTCTTCACGTGAGCACAAATCCATCGCAAAATATTCAACTATTTCAGTTTTCCCTTTTTTCTAGAGACCTTGAGGAGGCTGTGAAGATGAAATAAACACAGGACATTACACCGTGCGTGATGAGCAGATGCATTGACGTGTTGTCGAGGTTTGTCTTTGACCCTCTCTCTTCTGATGCTGACTAAGGTTTTACAGCGTTTCAAAAGTGTTGAGTTTCGATGTGGTTCTTTATTCTTTCTCACACATCGGCCTCAGTTAAACTTTTGTTTATCGTGAAGTAAAGTTAACCAAGTCAACTGCTGCCTCACGGATTGACAGACACAACAGCGAGAGACGAAAACACTGCGGTTAACGAGCAGCAGTTTCCATGGCAACACTGAGGTAAAGCCGGCGAGGAGGATGTGATTAGCTGGCAGGCAGCCGGGCCGGGTCGGGTCGTACCATGTCGGAGGGCTTGAAGGGGTTCCCCTGGCCACTGATGCCGCCAGAGATACTGAAACCGAGACCAGGGTTCTTCTCTATTCTCACACACAGCTAGAGGAAGGGAAGAAAGAAAGAAAGAGAAGACAAAAGAAGAGAAGGAAGACGACTCAAAGTGAAAAACACAGATTAGAACAAGCATGGGAGAGACAGAGATAAACAACATGTGCAACAGGGGAGGAATTTTTTAATGTGATGTGCGACACGTTGTGGCAGCTAAACTGGAGGTCGTCAGTTCTCTGGCAACAACAAGCGAGCCACAAATACCCCCGTCACAGATTTACTGTTTGGAATAAAGTCACCTCATCACCAGCTGATTCATGTGGTGACTTCATGTTCCCACCGAAACTGGTGCAGAGTCTCCGTCTGTAAAACTAAAACTCCATCTTCATGACTTCTTCTACACCTTCTTTCTTTCTCTGCTGAAAGCAGCCGGTGATGTAACTGTTTTATATTCTGTCTCTTTTAGTCGACTGTATTTCAATGACCTCATCTGAGATCATCTCAACCTCATCATCTGGGCTTTGGTGGAAGTGTGCAGTGACATTATAGTTTGCAGTGTTATTGAATGGATCCACATCCTCAATTCTAATGTCCTTTCTAACCTAGTTGCTTAATATATATTTAGCCGTCATTAGAGCACAGCCCCATTTTCAAACAGACCTCCACGATAGCGTTTGCAGACAGAAGGACAGACAGAAGGACAGACAGATGGAGGGACAGACAGACAGACGGACAGAGGGACAGACAGATACCTGTTCCTGGAAACCATCCGTGCTCTTCTGCCCTTTAGTCTGCAACAGGCAGCGAGCGCTCTGAGGCCGCGGGTTGGTGTGGGTGGTCATGACGGCCTGGTTGCTGTGGACCATGCCTTGGTTGCCGTGGTACTGGGGGTTGGTGGCGGGCAGGGAGGACTGATGGGAGTGGGGGTTGTACTGGGTTTGATTCCCGGACGGGGACAGGGCCATGGGCAGGCCGCTGCTGGGGTAAGGCTGACCAGGGGAGGGGAGGCCTGGACGGAGAGAAAGAATGAGACTGAGGTAGAATCCGACTCCACATGACATTAAACAAGCCTCTTCTTCATTTCACATTGACTGACTACTGAACAGTTATGTCTGTCATAATGTTTCAAATTATAAACTAAAGGAAATTTTATTCAACCTGTGTTATGCTACAGTTCCTTTAACTGAATTTAAGAGAGTTAGAGCTGAAACTACAGATTATAGCATTGATTAATAGGCTTTCTTATATTTTAATCAATGGATAATTCAAATAATTTAGTCAAACAAATGACAGCAAACAGTGAAAAATGTGTAGAACAGTTTCCTGAAGCCTGAAGGCTACAGCATCAAATATCATGCTCGACAAAAGATGGAGAAAAACTTCAAATCCTCAAGATCTAGAAACTGGATGTGTTTGACTTTTTCACCCAGTTTTAAAGTAACTCCTGCTTATGTCTAATGGATCCATCAACTAATCATTGCACCATCAAAACCAAACATTTTCAGATGAGACAGGACACGAGGGAGCAGCCAATGAATGCTAATGGTCATGCCTGGAATGATAATGTTTAAGACCGTCGGTTCAAATCCCCCAAACCCCCTGGTAAAATGGAAAAATTCAATTTTCTAAATTACAACTAGTGCACATTCAATTTTATTAAACATCAAAAATAATTAACAGATGAATCGTTTTTTTAACATTTACCTTGAGACATGTTGCCTTGGTACTGCCCAGGCCCCCCAGAGGGAACCACTGAGAGGGGCATCCCTGGTTGGTACTGGTTTCCCTTATTCATCATCCCGTCGTAGCCCTGCGGCCCGACCATGCGATGAGGCGTGGTGGCAGACGAGGAGGAAGAGGAAGTAACGATCATGGTGTTGTGTGATTGGTGGGAGGTGTTGTGGGAGTGGGCACTCTGCGGAAAGAGAGGGGACACGCCCACATCCACATTTAATTGCATTTTAGCGATATTTTAATGAACTTAATTCCCTCCCAACAAACGTCAAGATCCAGGAGTTCACCTTTTTCATGAGGTTGTCAGGTGGGACGTCTCTCCTGCCGAGAGAGTAGGGAGCCCACTGGTTGCTCCCTGACACCCCCTCCTGGTCATTATCCAGCATGGCGGCTTGCTGAGAGGGTGTCTGTTAGAGAGAGAGAGACACAGGCAGAGAGACAGAGTGTCCATTTGTGAAAATGAATATTTAACTTTAGTCATTTTATTCACGTCTTTAAGTTTCAGGCCTGGTTGAGTGAACATCTGCAACATTAGGGTTCGGTCACAGAAGAATTCATTATATTTGATTTCTCAGAAAATAATTCATGGATTATGTTTTTTTTTTCCAGGTAAACTTGGGAGACTGATTTTTAGAAGTGTGTGTAAATTGGTGCAGATTCCAAAAACAATCCGGCTCTACAGTGGAATTAAATGTGGTTTCATAATGGACTGTTGGGCCTCAGTGGAGGTATGAACTCTACTGAGTGCCAGTCTAGTTAATTAAATAGATAAATGTGTGATTTTTTACCAACAGTCAACATGGGACTGAGCATTTCTCAGTCCAAAACATAAAATATTCATGACCTAATTATCAATAATTAAAATATCCTTTTTTAAATCAAAGCTATTATTTATTTATGATCGAACACTCAAATAATCTTCATCAGAACAACATGGATGTTGTGTAAATTGATTTGACTGTAAGTGACCAAACATGATGGCACATATTCATTCAATTCTTCACAGCTTTCAAACAATCAGAATAGAGAGAGGGGGAAAAAGAATGATCAAATGTCTGATGTTTATTAACCTACATTTTTCCTACTCTGACTTCACATAAAACTACTACCTGCAGTAAAATGCTGTTTGAGTAGTTTTCAGAGATTTTAAAAGGTTTCCCAAAAATGCAAATAGCAGAGAAATAAAAAATAGTTTACAGTTAACAATAAAAAGTAAGACAGCTGCATGGTGCAGACAACAAGACGAGATAACACAGAAGATAATTCAGAATTAATTTGTTTCCTTCTCTGTTGTTTTGGTAACCATGGAATTTAGACTGTTCTATATCGGCGTCAATATTTGACATAATAAGTGACTTTAAATCACGTGGGGAAAGATTAATGAGACTTAAACACCAAAGTTGTATCAGACTCGCTGATACGTGCAGGTTGTGATGTTAGAAAAGGTAGTTGTAATTATCGGAGTCACAATAGCAGTAATGGCAGACAGTTAAATAATAGTTGGTGGTAGCTGGGTGAGGAGGTGTCAGTGGCAGCTATTCTCTATAATTACCTATGTGAGCAGTAATAAGAACCAGGGGTTCATTGTTCTCAGAGGGATACTCACGGCGTTAGCAGACGGAGGAGGAGGCAGTGGCAGCCAGCGGCCAGCAGGGGGCTCATGCTTAGTGTTATTGTAAAGGTTAAAGTTCAAAGTGCTGCTGCGCCCCTGGCTGTGACCCTGACAGAGCATGCCCAGCGTGAGCGTGTTGTGCTTTAGGACACCACTCTGATTGGAGAAGACGACATCACATGACATGGGTGAATGTGGTGGGGGGGCAGGGGGTGAGGGGAGGGGAGGGGAGGCGGAGCCAACACAGCGGGCTGCAGCGTGGCGACAACACACTGTGAAGCTCCACAAACAAACAAACAGTAGTAACATTGATAAAACAACAACAACAAGAGTGCAGAGTTGCTGAAAGCACAGAGAAATGTTAGCTAGTGGTCGATACAATACACACAGAACATCATGTCATACAAGCAACAACTGGTGGATCAGTTCATTCCAACAATAGTGTGTATGTGAGTATTTAAATACACAATAAGCCCAATCCTCAACGGGAAACTAATAACTGAACGGTTTATTTCAGTATTTTAAAGAAACACTGCACAACTCGGCAAACTGAGGAGTCCTGCCGAACTGTAGATCAGTTAAAAAGAATTAGAAATCATTCGAAAACATATAAAGATACTGTTGTTTGTTGATGCATACGCTGCCCTGCAAAATATTCTCATCTTTAATATGTATCTCAAATTCACTGCACGATATCAAATTATTGTCACAATGCATATATATATATACTGTTGCATTGTAATTCGGGACATGTGGATTTTTTCAGCACATATCCACAGTAGTGAGAGAGCAGCAGTTCAGGCTGACAGAGCGACAGTGTGGAGCGGACACACATGCAGCCGGACACATGTCTGATCAACCTTACAACACAGACTTACACAGATACAGACAGGAAGGGCTTCTGAATGCTGTGTGTGTGTGTGTGTGTGTGTGTGTGTGCGCATCTCCGTTTTCAGTGTGCGGTGCACTGACCCTGTCCAATCGTTTGGCCTCTATGTGCCTGAGTAGCTGTTGCCTCCAGTCTGCAGGCATCTTGGAGGTGATGTCTTCGGGTTTCTGTGGCACCACAGGTCTTACTTTGATGGTGTCATCAAGTGGTTTCTCTGGGCAGGTTGCCAGGGTGTAGTCAGGCGGCATCTTCTCCAGCAGGGCAGCCATGGTGGGACGAGCTGACACTGGACGGGCCTGAGGGGAAAAAAGTTACTGTTTTGACTCGATAGAGATTTATTATTTTATTTAAACTGCACATGTATTTTATATTGGGTGCATTTGTGTGTGAAATATGATGTCACGATGGTGTGGGAGTCGTTCAGACGACTGACAAGGTGTTCTGTGAGCTTTAGAATCAGTGTTTTCTGTGCAGAAGAAGCTCCCTTTAATACAGACTTTGGCCTTTTCAACTCTTCTGAACTTTCACATTCACACAAACAAATCTATAAACTACACAAGAGGAAAGTAAAAATATTTCTTCTTTAAATGAACAGTAACATATGTAACATGTCTTGAAAGGCAGTTTGTCATAACAACTTTTGTTGTTACCATTTGGACACGATGGGTTTACTGACGGACTATACAACTGACATAATCATCCCTGAGCCAAACTTCTAGCATTGCAACTGCTGTAACATTCAGTAACGTGACATTTTGGCAACTTGAACCATCCGGAGGCGTCGTGAGGGATAAATGGAACGTGACGATACCAGGCGGAAAAGCACAGACCGCAAGAATAAGTCAGAAGTGTTCAGTGTTAGTTTCGCAGCTCTTAGCTTCCCTCTTATGTGCGGCTCCTTCATGCTGAAGGGTTCCAGATGAAGTGCTTTGCCCATCTAATCAACTCACTGTGACTATTTTGGGAAAGTTTAACTTGGGGCAAACTCATTGCATCTCCAAGAGTTTATTTATGTACTTGGGATTGCCTCCAGATCTGGGATATGACAGAAGCAAAGAACACCTGCGCTGCACAACTTAGCCTGCACCTACAAAGACCTGATAAGACCTAATAAGTGGAAAAGCATAATGTAGAATTAAGTCCTTGTACTACAATATTTAACCCCCCCCACACACTGCTTTCTTGAATATTTAAATTCAATCCATCTACCTGAGATGCTCCGTAGGTCTCAGTGCTGTAGCTCCTTGCAGAGAGGGGGCGTCGCTGAGTCAGGCTCTTGGTCGGGTAACCAATCATGGGCTTCTTCTGCTCCTGGTAGGTGGGATAGTCGTCGTCATAGCGACCATTTCTCTTGTTGTGCAGCATCTGGCTCTGGCTGTCGGCCATGTTGGTGAGAGCGGAGTGCTCCATGGGGCTGGAGTAGGCAAGAGCCCGACTGTAGTGAGGGGGGTCCGCCTTAGGAGAGGAGAGAACAGACATCTGTAATGTTGCCAGACTCTTTGCAAAGAATCACGAATTTGAACCTTTCATCAGGGGAAAAAAATGTTGGTGGACATTTCATGCACTGTCACAGTTGCCCCACATGATAAAATCAAAGCCACTGCAGCTGCGGAGCTGCCAGAGGAGATGATCTATTGGACCAATCTCAAATGTTTTTGTTAGTACCATTCATTTGCACTAACACATTAATAAACATGGGGCCAAGGCCATTTTTAACAGTAGGAGTAACACATACAAACTAATAAGCATAATTTGGCAGCCAGCTCACACTAGCTCCTACCTGCTGTCTGTACTGAGCCTCCTGCAACGCCTCCTGCTGGGCTTCATGGACTCTGCGGAACAAGGCGAGCTCTGTGGAGCTCACCAGCGAATCCGCTCTCCTTAGAAACCCTGGCCTGGAGCGCTGTGTTGGGATTGGCTGCTGCTGCTGGCTGGGTGGTCCATCCTGGCTGATTGGTGATTGGGGGAAAGAAAACATTTCCAGCGGTGGATACGCACGATACCGAGGGCTCACCAACTCCTTCGGTAACGTCTTCCCTGGTTGGTTTATGTACTCCAAGGCCTTGGATGCGTGGTTGACGTAATCCGGTGTGTTGGGGAAGGGAGGAGGGACCCGACGGTCCATGGTCACCTGATTGGCGAGAAAAGTTACCAGTGAAGGCAAAGTTGTCATGATTCAAAACAACTGATGTTAACTAACAAGAAGACTGTTTGTTAGGTTACTATGTTACTGGGTCATGTTTAAACAGGGCAGCAAATTAAAAAGTGAAACAAGCTACAGTGGGTCTAGTCTAAAGTTTATTATGTTATTAACTGCTGCTGCTGCTAACCTGGGGATTGTAGTTCTGGTCGAAGTGGTAGGCTTTATGTGGGATGGCAGGTTTTTGGTTTTGTCCTAGTTGGTTCTGGTTGCCGCCTCCATGTCCGGGGAAGCCCAGCTCATCATCTAACATGGGGGCAGATTGTGATCGAGCCATGCTAGTCTGTTCCATAGACCCGGATAGATCCTGACGGTCTAAACTGGTCTGCTGCTCAATGGAAGAACTGTAGCTGTCCATGGGAATACTGCAGAAAGTCAGGGAAGAGTAATCCTCTTCAGCAGCTGTAACCTTCACCTGACAAAATATTTGATCATCTTATTGCGAAGAAAAGCAATCGAGAAATCAACCCTACCTGTAGACCTTATAAGAGCCAATATCAATCTCGTCAATGCTCTGTGACTTCTTGAACTTGGACCTCGTCTCTTTCATCATGGGGGACAGCCGGTCGGAGCTTTTGCTCATCACCACCGTCACCTTGTTGCCCCCGCTGACGCTGAGCTGATCCTTCCTGTTCTGCTCACCCTGATTGTCGTGGTACGTCCAGCTGCCAGGCAAAGGCCCTCCTCCTTGGTCCAGCCTTAGAGGGACAAGGAGGATTTAAAAGTGTGACTGAGTTATAACATATCTCTGAAAAGATGGAACCTCTATCTATTGAAAATGGCTCAAACGATTGAAACCTAATAAGCTACAGACCCCGGGGTCATGAGGTCTTTCACATGAACACATACCTATCCTTGCGGTCGGGGTTTGGGCTGGAGGTGGGTGTCAGGTCCAGTTTGGACGGAAAAGCGGTCCTGTCCTCCAGCGGGCTCGGAGTTCGAGTCCAATTCTGCCAAGGATTCTGGGAAGGTCCAGAGGATTGTGGGTCATTGTCCGGGGGGGCACGTTGATTGCTGTGGTAGGGCAGCGTCTGGGTGTCCAGCTCCAGAGGAACTCCTACAATTCGTTCTTGCCTGAGGAGTGGGCGGCGTCCATGTGTCGACTGGCTGCGGGGCTTGGAGCCTAGCGGAGGGTTTCCCTGACTTGTACCGGATGACGAAGGGTCCATAGGAGACTCCTCGGC
Source organism: Paralichthys olivaceus (assembly GCF_024713975.1). Taxonomy (NCBI): domain Eukaryota; kingdom Metazoa; phylum Chordata; class Actinopteri; order Pleuronectiformes; family Paralichthyidae; genus Paralichthys; species Paralichthys olivaceus. The sequence goes on from NC_091095.1 coordinate 4,661,843, forward strand.
ATCAAAACCTGTGTTGTCGTAGTGAGGGGCCTCAGCCCAGTCGAAGGGCTCGCTGAGTGGGCGTCGATCCCCACGCTGCTGCAGGGTTCCCGATGGAGGGGTTTCTCTCTGAGATAGCAGGGGCTTGGAATCAATGGGTTTGGGGAATGATTGAGCCAGTCTGCAAGGACAAGAAGATATTAAGCACTAATTAAGATGGAAAATAATAAATACAGAGTGAATTTAAATGAAGTCCCGCACAACATTTGAATGTGTTGTAAATGTAATCTGAGCCAATGAGTACGGGGAGCAGGATAACTTTCTCTTCCTCTCTCGGAAAACATGAAGTAGGCCAAGAACCATGTTTGAAGTAATGAACATTTTTGAGAAAGATTTTCCGTAGGTGAGAAGATGAGTGTGAATGGTTGATTGTTTCTCTACAATAGCCCTGCGATACACAGGCGACCTGTCCAGGGTGCACTCTGTCTCTTGCCCAATGTCAGCTGGGATTGGTTCCAGCCCCCATATGACCCTCAGAGGATAAGCAGGGTAATGGTTGGACAGATGGATGGAGACTGGCAAAATGAGAATGTATTGTTTGGAGAAAACAAAAAACCAAATCATCAGGGTGCAATTACTATAGTCTGGAATGGACGGCTGTGATGAGGAGGAGGAGGAGGAGATCTGAGAGGGAGAATCCCGGACAGAAATCTGCAGAATCCTAATGAGTCACTCTGACCTTGACTGAGCGAGCGCAGAGATGATGGAGACACAGAAATATGGGAGGAGAGGATGGATGGAGCGACTGGATGAAATGGACGATAGATGGAGGAGGGATGGTGAGATTGAAAAAAGAGGAGGAGATGACAGATAGTCAGAGGGGACAGTGATGAAAATGGACATGAAGCTGTGTGTGTGTGTGGGTGGGGGTGGGGATGGGGGTGTACCTGTTGGTCCAGTGCGTTTGAGGGGCCTGGTCCTTGCTGGGGGCCGGCAGAGCGGGAGGGTGAGGGTGATTGTGCGGGTGAGGGTGCGGGTGCGGGTGCGGGTGTGCGTGTGCGTGAGAGTGTGTGTGTGAGTGTGCGTTGGCGGGAGGGTTGGAGGAGCCCGAGGAGCCCTGTGAGGGGGAGTAGTCGGAGTAGGTGGCCGAGGAGCCGCTGTGGTTCAGACAATGGAGCTTATCCATCTCCTCATCGGTAGATTCTGGAGAGACAGAGAGACACAGGTCTGTTCAGTGGAAATGTCACATCCTCTTGTCTCTGATACTCGTCTCAAGAGCTGAAGGACACATGTCATGTCTGACAAAAAAGACCTTTCTGTGTTTTATCCCCTGGATTTTATTCCTTTCCTCAGATCGTTTTTATTAAATCTCGAGAGGTTTCGCTTGTAACACACACTTTGGTGGCCATATTTCATCTGATCCATTTCTCTTGCATTAATGAATTAAACACATTATCGTTATTCTACTAATTATTGCTGTGATGAAGTTTGTCATGGATAAGATGCACCTAAAAGATCTTGAGTTTAAATGTTATATCTCAAGTTGGATTTTTGCTGTTTCTGTAGTTGAAGATGAACAACCTGACTGCTCCCAAAAAGTGAAGCCAAATCATCTAGATCGCCCCCTGGTGGCTAGCTTGAGTATAGCTCAAAAATTCCACGTCCTCTGTGCAACATGGAGGAAAGTAAAAAGTCAAAGTAAATGTGTAATAAAAGATGGCGGCACCTGTGTGTGAGATATTTTGGCTTCATTTTTGGATACTGGAGGAGGTGGAGACTCATCTTTATCATCTTTAGACACAGTCGATAGAGAAACCCTTAATATCAAATAATAAATATTCAACAATAGAAACCAAATAAAACACTTTATTATACTTTACTCTGTCCCGAGTAAAATCTATATAACCTTTAATCATCTCAAAGTGAGTAAACTAGATACTGGGACAAATGCGTTCAATGAAGAGAGATCTGTGGAGGTTATTGATGCTCCTTCCCTCTATGTGGTAAAATAATCCACTGCAAACCATGACTAATTAATGGACACTATGACAACATGCCCCACAGCGCTTTACAATAATGAAAGGACTGTGTCTTGTGTCTACATGTGTGTGTGTCTGAGCCTCAGTGTGTGTCTGTGTGTCTCCATGCAGCGGTGCATTCACAGTTCAGTGCAGTACCTTTCTTGTCTTTTCCCAGCAGCACCACCTTTGGTTTGTACATCGGCGGCTCCACCAGCGTGGGCCTCATGTCAGAGATGCGGATGTCGTTGGGGGAGCCGCCCATCGAGTCCTGTGGACAGACAGAGAGACGTCCAGGTTCACATCAGAGAGCAGTGGAATAAGACGGACATGAGTCGTGACCAACAGATCACCCAGTTTAACGTTTAGGAATATTTAAGACGTGCAACAGGGAAGTTGTTTTCCCCGCGTCTGTTTGCTGGTTTATTTTCTTGTTTATTTTCTATTGGAGCAGCGGACTGAATGGATTTCCACCAAACTCGGTGAGGGGAGGGGGCCTGGTTATGTTTTGGTGCAGATAAAAGGGTCAGATGCAGGAATTGTTTTTCTTTAACATTACAATTATTAATTTCCCAGGGAATAACTACATTTTTGTCCCTTTATATTTCTAGTAAAGAACTCGACAATTATGTGTAGAATGGTTCAACCTTGGTGGCGGTGTGCACTGTACTTTGTGCCATTTATTTACTTATTTAATCATGTCAACTACATGGTTCCAAATGGGGATCTCCAATATTTGGCACAGTGCTTTTGGAAGGAAAGCAGTCAACAGTGTGTGTGTGTGTGTGTGCACTAACCTCTGAGCTCTCTGTCAGATCCTCTTTGTCTTTCCTTTTGGGAATGTCGATGCCGGAGTTATGCATTGATCCCTGATCCATGAGCTGAGACTGAGAGAAGTCCTGCATCTCTCTGTCTGTCACCTGACACATGTACGCACAATCAATTTGGATTCATGCATCGGTTTCTCCATCGGCAGAGGAGACGCAAGCAGTAAAATCAAATCAGTGAAAATGGCACTTGTATTCTAGTGCAGAAGTGATTCTAAGATTCTGTCTCATAACTTTAGGCAGATTAAAAAGTGACTATCCTTGGAAAACTTAAATGGTAAAAGAAAGATTCCTCTGTGTTTGTGTTTCCTACCTCTTTAGGTGGTAGCGGCCACGGTGGCTCGTACGGTTCTTTGCTGAGGTGCGTGTGTTCCATGTTGGTTCCTGCCGAGGTGGCAGTGCCTGTGCTCAGCTGGTGCTGGTGCTGATGTGGGTGCTGATGCTGGTGCTGATGCTGATGCTGGTGCTGGTGCCCGTGTCCGGCATGTACGCTTTTACCCACAAGGCTTTGCACTGACTTGACCATGTTCTTCAGGTCCTCAGGGTAAGGTGTTGGGTAGCGCTTCAGGTTGATCTCCACCTAAACAGATGGACTTGAGTCAAGTGTGACATGCAGTTGTTCAAACTCTACAAACTAAACACCTTTTGAGTTTTTATGACAACTGAAGCTTCCACAGGTTCTCTGTCATGTTTGGAAGAGGAGGGGGAGGAGAGCCATCTGAAAGCCCCAGAGAGTGAGAGAGTGAGAGAGTGAGAGAGAGAAGCAGAGGAAGACAGAGAGAGAGAGAAGCAGAGGAAGACAGAGAGAGAGAGAAGCAGAGGAAGACAGAGAGAGAGAGAGTGAGAGAGAGCTGACCTTGACCTTCCCAGAGTTGTCCTCCTCTTCTTTCTTGTCCTCGAAGTCGAAAGCCACGGTCATCCTCTGCTGCCTCTGCTCCTCCCACAGAGTGGGATTGAAGCTGTCAGTGTCTGACTGGTAATCTGTACACACACACACACACACATGCACACACGCACAAGCACGCACACATGCACGCACACACACAAAGCATGAGGTTCAAACTGCTAGGATACAGTAGGTCTTAAGATTGAAAGACACACACAAATATTGCTAAAATGCTAATATGGTCATATTGTTAGGTGTATTAAAGCAAATACAAAACATTATATGACATAACCCAAACAACTGACCACAAAAAATGTGTCCCCAAATATGACAGACACACAAACACACAGTTTGTACCCTCATCGTGTCGTGGTTGCTGAGGAAACATGTAGTTGGTCAAAACCTTCTGTTTGGTTTCTGGGTGGGCTTCTGTCTGCAGAGGGATCAGAGCCTTGGACTGCGAACACACATACGCACACACACACACACGCACACACACACACACGCACACACACACACACACACACACACACACACACACACAAACACTCAATTCAGTTACATTACATTTAATATTCACACCAAGGGCCTGAGTAACAAGTTTGATTCCTGTGGTCTTCTGACCGGATAAGTGTGACAACCTCTAAATATTGTAAATCAATAATTAATTGAAGTACCACTTCAATTATTAAGTGTTTTCGTATTAAATCCAAGCAGCGTGTGTTTGAATTAGCAGCATGAAGAAGCAACAGGGAATAAACCTACAAAATGCAGCCTGCTAATAAGATCAATATGTTGATAGCGTTGTGTGTTAGTGCTGCGGCCTCATCATGAGCAGCTACAGATTTGGGGAGCGGGTGTGTGGGAGGAGAAAGGCGGATACCTGATTGTCGGAAAGCCACAGAGCTGCCAGGTCCTTCAGCTTAGTGAAGGTAAACGGTAGATTCTTTAACCTGAGAGAGAGAGAGAGAGAGAGAGACGGAGGGAGGAAGTGGTGAGAATGAAAAGAGAGATGTTTCTTCTGCCCACGCACTGTACAGCCTGCAGAACCTGTAACCATGGCAACACCCTCACCCATTGCCATGGTAACTGTGAGAGCTGCAACAGACCCCGAAACGGCCATTGAGAAAGTGTCGCCTGTGCATGTGTGCAACTGTTGTCACAACTGAGTCATTGTGAGTGTGTGTGTGTGAGTGTGTGTGTGTGTGTGTGTGTGTGTGTGTGTGTGTGTGTGTGTGTGTGTGTGTGTGTGTGTGTGTGTGTGTACCTGTTGTCACTCAGATTAAGAACTCGTAGTTTGGTCATCTGTCCGATCTCGTCAGGTAGAAACTCCAGTTTGTTGGACCGCAGCGACATTACCGTCACATTCTTACAGTTACCGATCTGAAACACGTGCACGTCACATTACAACCAAAGCATTCTCATCAGGATCGTGTCCACAGCGCTGAACTAGATCTGTGGTCATAAAAAAACTTTTTCACGATCAAGAAGCTTAAAGTTTTTTAAAAGTTTCAGCTATAGACTGTATAAAGATGGACATGATATGAACTCTGCCATCTTGTGCATTTGGTGCCTGAGTTGTGGGACCGAGCCGCAGCAGCTCAACCAAAGGATGCTCTCGACCAATCGTGATTCAGTCTCAGATGTCAATCATGAAAGGCTCAGCCCGTTTTCAAATCATCAAATAACCAAAACCAAGCTTATCAGAAAAATGCCACTTGAAAATACCTAACATAACCATATTTGAATTGTTTGTGTGGTGCATGTCCTGTCCACTGACATGGAGAAGGTTGGATTTTTTGACCTACACTGCAACCAGCCAACAGGTGGCTTCACTTTTGGGGAGCTGCCATTTTGTCCATCTTTATCTACAGTCTATGGTTTAAAGCTGCAGCGCGGAAGCAAGAAAAAGCCACACCAGAAGTTATCGGTGTTTATAAATCGCTTTCTTTTTCAAGACTGTAGTCATTCCTCCGAGCGCCAAGGTTTTTCTTTTTTTATCTGAAGCGTCGGGATCTTTTCTTGGATGCTCGCTTGTTAAAATAACTTTCTACATCTCCAACATCGCCGGTTTACATCACCACAGACACCAGATTTAAAATTCTGGTATAATTTTTTTGGAAACTACTGTATTGTAACATACTTTAACTTAGATGTTAAAGTCCCGCTTAGAGACTTATATTAAAAACAAGGAAAACAGTGAGACAAAGTAAAACACAGACTCTATCAGTGGTTTCAATTCCAAATGATATCAATCTAGTTTAAAAAGATGTCTTTACCTCCCGGGGCAGCTCTGAGAGGAAGTTCTCGTCGGCAGCGAAGGTCCTCAGGCTGTGCAGGTACCCGATGGTGGGAGGCAACGACTCCAACTCATTACAACTACAGTCCAACTCCTCCAACAGAGACAGACTGAGTGAGAGGAACAGAGAGGAAGAGACCCAGAGACAATCACACACAGGAAATCATCACTCAGGCCAAAATAAAACCTCTGCTGTGACATCAGAGCACTTATTAAATATGAGCTTTAAAGAATAAAGGTGGTGCTGCTCTTGATTTTTTCTTTTTCCACAAAAAAGACTGAAACCAAGAATGAGTGAATCTAAAATCAGATGCTGAAGCCTGATTAAAGCTGCACTGTCGCTGTGGGCTTCATGCTACTTCATTAACATGAGCACAGGTTCATTTTCAGTCCCACGCCATCTGGCTGCAGCTAATTCATTTTATCTTTACTCTGCAACATTTAGGTTTTATTAGTGTTTTCTAAAAATCAATATGCTATTTATACCTGAATTAACTTTCAATTAACTGAGCTCTACTCAGAAAGACATCATTGGTTTCAGTCCCTTCATGGGATTTGTTCCACAACCATAAAAATTACAGAATGACGCCAGCCTTATTCTTTAACATGTTAGGATGAGAAGGGAAAATCGGACTTTCTACTGGAGCGACAACTTAGAGTTAGTGTGCGGAGAGAAGGAAAAGATCACAGAAGAATCAGTCGATTAATGAAGAGACGATTAATTGATCAAACCAAGTCTGCTGCTACGTTCAGAAACGTAACGACCAGTTTTTAACCTCATCCTCTACGGTGTCTGAAATTCTTCAACCTGGATCTGAACTCCTCCCCCTCACCCAGATACACCCCTGCTCCCATCAGCCCCCAGGACCCAGCCCCCACAACCATCACGGCCTATAGCAGCAGGCTAACAGCGGGCTAATGCTAATGAGACCACAATTTAACATTAATGTACTGTCACTGTTAACATTGCATTAGTCTGCTATTAGTACTCCCAGTGGACCGGACCATCTGGGCCACCATACGGTGTGACAGAGGAGAGGAAGAGGAGGAGGTGAGGAGAAAGGAAGAGGAGAGAGGAAGAAGAAGCCACAAGAGAAGAAAAGGAGAGGAGGGAAAAGAGAGGAAAGAATATCTTTTATTCCTATCCTTAAAAAATGTAAGTGTCCCCTGCATCTTCCCACAATAAGTTTCGACATCACTCGTTTGATAATTCCGCTGCTTTTTCAACAACAAGCTTCATAATCTGACGCTCGATGACAGGAAACAGTCGCATGTGCAAAACTAACTTTTGTGTTTTCATTAGTTGCTACAGTCGCTCATTAAACTTCAACTTGTTGCTCATGTTAAATCCCCTCAGGCTGAGAGAGTCTCATCCACTGCGTGGGAGTCGGCCCCTGAAGCTCCCAGAGAAAAGTGCTGGGATGTGGCTGTGCGGCTCTGACGGAGGCCGGGTCGTTAACCAGACTTACAAAACAGTTAGTCCTCATCCTCAATGTCGCTTCTGTTGATAAATTGAAAACCGTTTTAAAACATTCGTTATAAAGCACGAGTCTCATCTGTTGCTGATTGATGTTTGTTTTCCAGCGTGTAAAGGGCTCATTGTTGTGTCTTGTGGCCACTGTGGGGAGAAGAGCCAGTGCAGCTAATGTTCTCACCAGCCATTAGGTGCCAGTGGGCGTCTGGTCCCAGGGGGCAGTAATGAGCCTGTAGCTGCTTGGTGCATCCCAACGAGGCGATGAAAAAGCCGTAACCAAAAACAGACTTGTATAAATCGCTTAAATGAGGGCTCATGCTTTACTGACGTGTTGTCAGACAATGTTTTCTACTTTTTCAAGAGAAAAGACTCAAACAATGAGGACGAACTGGTTGGTTTCTGTAATGTGCGTCTGGTTACCATCTGCACCCCCGTCAAAGAACGGAGCACAGTCGCTTCTCTGAGCTTTTCTCTACAGTGGATGAGATCAAACCAAACAGTATCATCTGAATGAGACAACTTAGAATGAACTCAGAGACAACAGGGAGGAGTTATCAGAGGCTAAAGTGCGCTGCTGCAGAAACAGCTTAAAGTGGGACAACCTTTCTACATTACAGAATAAACAGCTGACTGATCTACACCCACAATATACGATATTGTGACCGATTCCATCAAGATCAAGGACGACGCTGAAATAAACTGAATAGCAACTTAACTGTGGATTCAGCTCTGTGTGAATAAACATCATTAAACAGCGTCACTGTGTACTTTCGCTTTGAAACATAGACTCAATGTCGATACGGCTTTTATCAACATGGACTAACAACTTATTCAGGAACATAGAATTTCTTTACAACAACAGGGATTCATCATTGTTAAATCAAGACTTACTAATGGGGTAAGAAAAGGATCCTGTGAGGTGTTATCAGAGGGAAGGTCATGGATCTACTGTTCTACTTATTGAGCCTAAAACCTGGGACTTGTTCAGGAAGACAAAATGTTTTTGCAGCGTTCAGATACAAATGCATTGCAAAGGGTGTTAAACAACATCTGTAAAGTCTTTTAAAAATGTAATCCATCACAGATTAATTCATTTGCATTGAGTTTGGTTACTACTAGTATTACGACTTGAGTGTTTTAAACAGCAAAAAGGGACAAAATCAGTGTATTCTTACCCAAACTGATGTAATTTAATATTTCTGTTACTTGAGGCCTTGTCCGGGTCTTTCTTCCCAAATCTATCAACCCTGAAGTTAAACACACACAAGTTGCTCTTATTTCCAGTCTGCAGGTTTATGTGGATAAGCAATCACTATTTTAAACATACAAAAGATGAATGAGAAGAACAGAAAGTGCTTCCTTTCAAAAATGGAAATACGGTGAATGAATCTGGACTGTGATGGATTTAAATTTGAAATAACACAATCAAATTACTGTCATCTTTTTTTTTTTTTTTTTTTTACATGCAATCATTTCCATCTCACAGTTAAAGGTGTGGATTTTATGTAAAGTTATTTTTGTTAAGTTTGTGAGGCAAACAAGGAGAAAACATGAAACTGAAGTAAAGTTTATGTTTGCATGTAATTTGCATGAAAACAAAGACGTTTCCCACTTTGACACCGTGTGTTCAGCAAGCTTGTATGTTTGTATCTGCAACGCGGTAGAACATCTATTCGTCTCTGAACGCACCCCGGGATCCAGGAGGCTAATGTTACTCACCCTTGCTTTGGCTTCGCACTAACGCCACGGCAACGCAGCAAACACAACACACAGAACCCCCCCAATCATCAGCCAGCATAACAACAGACAAGGAAAACAACAAGAGCCGACCAAAGATAAACAATCACCTGCTGACAAACTAAACTGTCGCAGGTGTTTTCACAATAAAACAAAAAGGTCACATGGTTTTATTGTTGGAATTGTCATTGTGTTTGTGCATGAGTTTGTGTGTGCGCAGGTTTCTTACCTCCCGATGGTGTTAGGCAGTGAGTTCAGCTGGTTGTCGTCCACCTTCAGTGTTGTCAGCTTCTTCAACATTCCTATATATATATATATATATATATATATATATATATATATACATACACACACACACACACACACACACACACACACACACACACACACACACACACACACACACACACGTATACACACACAAACAGACAGACATCCACAAATATGCACATGCAACATTATGTTCTCCACAGACATAAATATCTGAAATTAATTTTGTATTTTGAGTTAGCTCTAGTCTATATTTTCTTACATTGCATTGTCTCACTTTCACTCATTCTATTAACATTTTATTTTATGAACCCTTTAATTTCTTTCTCAATGCCTTTTTTTTTTTTTTTTTTTTTTTACCTTACTTTGCTTTTACACTTTGTCACCATAGAACTCCAGTGTTGCACGGAAACTGTTCAAACCCCAGCAGTGACACGCTCCCTCATTACCATGAACACTATAGTTTATTTCCAGTCAGTCCCACACACTCCGTCCTGCTGCCAGAATTATTCCCTCCCAGCAAATCAAATGCAAATTAATCAGAGCCTGAAAATAGTCCCAAACAAATGCAAAAATCTATTCCTGTTTCATTTACCGAGAACCTACAGAGCACAGCTGCTCTATTAATATGTTGTGTATGGATGTGACCTGTTTTGAAAGATTTACATGTTCATGGCTTTGAGCAAAGGGGGTAATTAGGTAGTTTTAGCTCCGACATCAATCAGCATAATCAGTTCATCAGTTTGTTCTATAATAGTTTTTATATTGTTTTGATGTATCGCTGAGTATGATCTGGCTTTTCTGTGTATCCTTACTCTCATCTTTTTTATGTGTAGCACCTTGTAACTCTGGTTTAAAAAAAAGTGATATAGAAATAAAGTTTATTATTAATATTTGCTAAAGCTCAGTCAACCTTTGGGTCAGTGTCTGTGTGTGTGTGTGTGTGTGTGTGTGTGTGTGTGTGTACTCACCTATAGAGTCAGGGAGGTGCTGCAGCATGTTGGAGGACAGCAGCAGGTCCTCTAAGGACTCACAGCCTGAAACATCCGTGTCCAACGTCTCAATTCGATTCTTAGCTAAGTCCAGGTATCGCAACTGACGGAGCTTCCCTAACGACTGCACAGAGGAGAGAGAGAGGGACGATTGAATTATAGAAAACAGACAGAGGAGCCAATGATGTGAGAGGAAGAGGCATTCAATTATTTGTAGTGCTGTGTTTTTTCACAGTAAAAGCGGCTTGTGCTCTTACCCCTGGTATAGACTGTAGAGAGTTGTTATCCAGCCACAGCTCCCTTAGGTTGTGGATTTGCTCCAACACCTCTGGCTAAGATGTGAAACAGAGGAAAACATGGAGACTTGAACTGACCAGATGAACATATAGACAATTATTTCATTCAAGATAAAAAATACAATCTGTTGCACAAACGTTCATATTGTTCATTTCATTTCCTGGTCAGTGTGCTGCAGATCCACAGGTGAGGGCTATGGTTAGTAAAAGCGAACCGACTGCATATTTGAAGAATTGCTGACGTTGCATAATGTGTGTTACACTGTAAATACACACATGATTACTGAGACACTGAGCTTCCAGTGGGAACAGAGGATTATATGTAAGTATGATTTCTATAAAACACACTGACTGTGGTAACATGCAACAAATGACTCACCACTTCAGAGAATTCGTTGCTACCCAGATCCAACCTTTCCAACTGTGTCAGTCTGTGGATAGACCTGAGGAGAGGAGAGGAAGAGGAGAGAGGGAGGGGAGGGGAGAGGAAGAGGAAGAGGAAGAGGAGAGGAAGAGGAAGAGGAGAGAGGAACAGGGAGAGGAAAGGATGAGAATGAGGATGAGGGAGAGGAAGAGGAAGAGGAAGAGGGAGAGGAAAGGATGAGGATGAGGGAGAGGGAGAGGAGAGAGGAAGAGGAAGAAAACACTTAAACATCTCAACATCTAACATTTCTAATATTTTCTTTCGAATGATGATGGATACAGTGACAGAGATAAAATATAAATGCAACAACAAATTATCAAGTGCAACATTCTCTGTTTGCAGATGTGATGCTGCATCTTTTCTTTTTCAGATTCTTTTAAATTTCCATTTTCAACACAGTCCTGCTGTTGAAGCGATGATGTGATTCCCCAACTTCTACAATCTCAAGGACAAACCTTTATAGCTTCACTTTAGTTTAAGAAAGTTTAAGTTTAAGATTTAAGTCTTGTTGATTAGTTTTCAGAAACATTTGTGTTCAAGTGGCGAATTCAGTGACAGAAGAACAGGACACATTTGAAACGTATTCCTGCTCTGAGGGAATTCATCAGTATTGGAGAACACCTGCCTGGAAAATGTATGTTTCAATCTGGACGCCTGAGAAGACACACTGAGTTACATCACAGATCATCTGTGTGTGTATAAGTGTGTGTTGTGATTAGTGGAGCACAGAGATTATAATTCACTCTGCACAAACACCCACAGACACACTCATGGAGCTTTGTCTCACTTTGGCATGGTTTTCAGGTGGTTCTCTCTCAGCTCCAGGATCCGTAGTTTGGAGAGTCTGAAAAACAGAAGACACAAAAAAACAAAACTCAACTTAATGTCGTGAACGTATGAAAATGCAACAAAGGAAATTAAGAAACTCATCTGTTTACCTGCCAAAGTTCGCCGGCAGATACTCCAGGAAGGCATCGTTTAAGAAGAGCTGGGTCAGATTCAGGAGCTGCGTGAATCCATCAGGGAGTCTGAGAGAGAAGGAAGGAAGGAAGGAGGAAGGAAGGAAGGAAGGAAGGAAGGAAGGATAAGATAGAAAAATAAAGTGAGTGTCCTTGAAGTGCCTCAGTGGAATAAAAGATGGACAATGTTTCCTTAACAAGCCCTGCAGAAACTCCTAGCTGCTGCCTGCAGATGACTCATCTCTTACACTCCTGCGAGCACGCGCACACACACACACACGCACGCACACACACACACACGCACGCACGCACGCACACACGCACACACACACACACGGAGTCAAAGAAGCTGTCTGCAGCAGCTGGTGCTGAGTAAACAGCAGCACTTTGTTGTTACTGTCGTTATTTCTCTATCGGAGCTCGAGTCACAGTGGAACACAGATATACATGTATGTGGTTGTGTACAGGGAGTCTGCTGGTGCAGTCATGCAGTAGAAGATCAGCTCCTCTGTGGAGCAGCAGACACATGGGAGGGAATATGTGAAAGCAAAGACAAAAGAACAGGGCTGGGGTCTTGACATAAGATTGAAGCAGAGATCAGCTCCAAAAGCCAAATGTGGAAAATGCATCAAACTGTCGAGGTTCACTAAAACCTGTCTGAGTGTCGGGAACTGTGTTAGGGAGGCAGTTTAACATTTGTGAGAGATGTTGAAGTGATCAGCAGAGGTTCTGCTTGTGGTATCAGTGAGCTGTGTGTGTGTGTGTGTGTGTGTGTGTGTGTGTGTGTGTGTGTGTGTGTGTGTGTGTTCTTACTTGGTGATAGGGTTGACACTGGCCTCCACCACAGACAGACCTTTACAGCATTTTATATTGTCTGGAAACTCCTGGATACCTGTGACAGACGGAGAGAAATCTAATGTTTAATACGTTTTTAAAAAAAATGATTGGATCCTTTATCCAGCAAAAATATTACAATTTCACTTTGAATAAATCAGTGAAGTTAATCAATAGTTGCAGCTTTAAGTGTTGTAAAGTCTGATCGCAGAGTTGTATTATCATGGTTTTTAATGTTGTTGTAAAATCGTTGTGATTACAAGCTGGTGCTCATTCAGCTTTTGTAGGTGCTGCACAGACTGTGATTCAAATTTTATGAAGCAGCACACGGAGATGAGGATCTTCTCTCGTCGGTCTATCAATGAAATCAGCTGCTGACTGTTACTTTGCTTGGTTCGATGGATCACTTCACACTTTTACCATTTTTACTGATGTCCAGCTCTTTGAGGTTGACCAGGCTGGCGATGGTGGTGGGCAGGTTGGACAGGTCGTTATCCGGCATGCTCAGCTTCTTCAAGGCCTGGCAGTTAAAGAGTTGCTACAGGAACACAGAGGGAAGATAAAGCAGTATTATGGTCTGTTGCCAGAAATCACACAGTCCTTTAACGCAAAGTTAGCAAAGGTCGAGAGAGTGAAAGAGAAGATCAGCCGAAGGCGACTCAATGTTGTGGAAAAACACGTGTCATAATAGCTGCCATGGTTTATAATGTACGTGGGCCCCTGAGGACAAAACACAAACACGAGTCCAAAACAATCAGACAGGCGCTCTGAATTTGAAAAATACTGCAAAAGCCACAACACATACAAGAGTAAAAGTACAGGAGAGAAAACCCAGGCAGACATTAGAGGCTAGGAACACAAACAAATCCATGAACTCAGCAGTGGCAAAGAAAACTCAACTCAAGCTCCAGTTACTTTTTCAGAGATTCCAGCTGCTGTTTTAAACCCTGCATCAATACTAATGATTTCAAATCCTTTTTATATATGTAGTTTAATTGTGTAATAATAATAAAACATTCTATTGATTTAAAAAGAATTTAAGTTGGGGTGAATGTAAAAAGTGCAAAATAAAGATGCGATAAGAAAACGAGCAGTGATTAAAAGAAACGTCAAATAGTAATAATAGTAAACCTAATGATAGTAATAGTGAGGAGGGATTCAAATGCTGCAGTGCAGTTAAGAGACGAGGGGACGCACCTGGAAGAGCACGGCCACGCTTGCTTTTAAGTTTGCAGCTAAAGGTTTTTAATTGGCTGATGTTTGGGACCTGACTGAGCTGTAAGTTGTTTTAAAGCCAGCTCATAATCATGGCTGCTGAGGAGAGGATGAGCTGCAGCTGGAGACTGAGTGAGAAGTCAAGCAGGTAAAAAGAGAGAGAGAGTTACATCAGAGCAGCGCTGTTTCTGAGTCATGGAAGTTGAGCAGGTGACTGATCCTGGAGATATTTTTAATTGATACGAGGATCGGCTGATGTTTCCAGTGCGCGGCTCAAAAGATAAATGGCTATGACCAAGAGCACACACACACACACACACACACACACACACACACACACACACACACACACACACACACACACACACACACACACACACACACACACACACACACTTAAGGAGCTCTTCAGCCCTCTTACATAAAGGCCAATCACTCTGGCAGCCTCAGTGGCTCTTATCCAATCTTGCACACGCACACGCACACACACACACACACACACACACACACACACACACACACACACACACACACACACACACACACACGCCAGAGCACATTTTCATATTTTGTCGGCTGAATGCGAGTTGGGGCTGCCACTTACGTCGCTCTATTAGACTTCATTCATGCGGGGCTATTTTTAGAAATCCAGTTCAACATCTCCGCCTTTTAAACCAGGACAGAATTTTAATAAAACACACCCCCCTCCTATAAACAGAGCCTGTAGTTCCCCTCGAAATATTACTTATCACTGCTCACACAGAGGTTGACTGAAAGTGTTGGATGATGGATGCCCTGTCATGGCCTGTGTGTAAACCCCACACACTGAATCTTTAAAGGGGTCAAAGGTTAAAAGCGTCAGCATGTGGCAGTGCGTTACCTTGGGTAGTTCCTCGATCTGGTTGGCGTCGAGGTAGAGCTCCTCCAGAGTTCTCTCGAAGCTGAAGATTTCTTTGGGGACCTGCTGCAGGCTGCAGTGAGAGTAGTCCAACACCGAGATCACTTCCTCTTCACCGCGGAAACAACGGCACGGCACCAGCCGGCCAATCAGCTTCCGCTTCGTGGTCATTTCCAGACACTGCACTGTGGAGGCATGAGGAGGAGAGAGATGATTTCAGAGAGTAAAAAGTAGTCAATAATTATCTGCACTATTCATATACTAAACACAATATAGAGTAGATACAGTTGATAACGTAGTAGACTGTTGGGCAATACACATTACTACTCTTACTACCCTTATACTACACTCAATAAATTTACTTTTGTTAACGTCAAACGTACTTTTACTCGAGCAGAAAAGTTAACGTGATACCTTTACTTTTACATAAGTACATTTTTGTGCATTTATTTGTACTTTTCCTTCGAGTATTTTCTCCATGACTGTTCAGCCATTATTTAAATCAGTTCACACAATGATTTGTTAGCTGCAGGCTCATATTGATAAAAAGTACAAAAAAAGAGCTCTTCAGTTTACACAATGTACTTAAGAACGCAGCAGCGTTAGTCTGTTATTTGCATTTCAATGTTTAACAGGATGTTTTAACAAACCAAGAATAAATATAATATATATATATATACATAAATTAATTTCATTTGCAATCACTCTTTATTGTCTGCACTTGTCTGTGTGTTGCTAAATTGTCTTTATTCTCTGAGCTGCAGAAAATTGTTCCGTGAATCTCAACCCTGCACATCCTGAAGGCAGGAGGATGATAGGACCAACATTACTTCAGAATGTCTGTATTTCTTGTTTTTGCTGCCAGGCAGGTGCAAAGAAGGGCAGATGGGCAAAGACAGCACCAACCAGCAGTTACCCAGCTCACAGCAGGCGGAAGCACAATTCTCTCTCTCACTCACACTCACACACACACACACACTCCTCAAACAACAAGCCATATAATTATACCAAATCCTTTGTAGTTCTGCGACAACATCCCTCCATTACACAGCTCCATTTAAAGAGCCAGCAGCTGAATGGCATAAGTAGGCTAACCATGGGTATTAAAATTCTTGAGTGAGGATTTATCGTTCAGCTTTATCACGTCAAACACTTATTACGTCAATCTACTGACAAATAAAAGCCTGAGAGGAACCTTCCCTCACGTCTCTGTTCGATGTGGACCAGGTGAATCCAGATGTGATGTGGAGGAGGAGAAATGGGGTGAAGGGACAGAAGGAGGTGAAGATGAGTGAACGGTGGTCAAAGAAAGGGAGAAAAAAGGAGGGAGAGGTTATGAAAATGAGGAGGTGCAGAGAGGGACACCAGCAGGCTCAGAGATAAGACCTGCAGCTTTATCTGTCTACACACACACACACACACACACACACACACACACAGACGTCCAGCTGCACAGTGAGACCAGATGAATCTGGACGATAGACGGACTGATCTTGAGTAATTGTGGGGACACTATGTTATCTGCTCCAGTTTGTTGCAAGCCCAGTGAAATCTGATTTAAAATAAAAAGACTGCAGATCCTCCGGGACTGTTTATCTAAATGGGTTGGACCATTAAAATCAATACATCCTTATCCACAGTCACGGTCAAAGCGGGTGTAATGAGGCGAGCCGGGATTTACTGTTTGTCTACAGTATGTGTGAACCCGGTGGTTTTCACCGTGCTCTCACCTTGGGCCGGCGGTTCCTGGCTAACCCCGTCATGTTTAACAGGTAACACAGAGTTTGTTCAGCTCTGGGACACAGGGTCGGCTTTAACAGAGAGGATTACACAGCTCAGACTAGAAGGAAAAAAGATTCTTAAAGCAACTTCTGTGTTTTTCTTTTCTCTTACGCCAGCAGGGTGAGACTCAATTCCATTTTCTTACTTTGTCATTGATATATGAGTGTTTTAGGGCTAATTCATGAAAGAAAAACAACACTGTAAATCAACAGAAAACAATTTAACCAACGCAAGATAGTAAAAACATTTAAAAACAGTAAAAAATCTTGCAGCCGCCATGGGTTCAGTTTCTTCCTCCTCTCTCGACAACAATTTCACACCTTATATAATTTTACACCATCGTGTCAATAAAGGCTAAATGCCTGAAAAGATGTCTTTAAAAAAAAAAGTGACACTTCTTCTGATGGACAGTTTTAGTGTATATCTATCCATTCATCTCTACCGCTGATCATCCGAGGGTTGTCGTGGGGAACTGGGGCCGATCCCAGCTGACGTTGGGGGTGAGGACAGGTTGCCAGCGTGCCACATCCCAAATCTGAATGTTTTTGGACGGTGGGAGGAAGCCGGACTTTGCACTGCTCAGAGAAAACAGGTTGAATCCTGCAAACTGGAATTTGAGCTGATACATGTTGAATTGATTTAATCTAAATTACTACAATGCAGAGAAGAGAGAAGACGCAAGAGGAGAAGGACGGTAAGTTTTCTGTGGACAAAACATGCTACTATTAAGTCGACCAATTACAGTTGATGCAACATGTAGTGACATTTCTATGGAGGCGCATGTCAAGCTGCGGCGTAGAAAAACCCAAACCTAGATTCTACACCAAACCAACACTGCACCAAAGCTCACAGTGCTCACAGTGTTCACACTCAACAAGAAATGAGTGCTGCACTTGAATCCACAGCATCGACAGTTTATCCAAACAGTTTCCAGCAGATCAGAGTTTACATCTTTTCCTAAGATGCTAAAACAGAGAAATGGAAAATTTGCACCGTGACACCAGATCTTATATATTCAATTTACTTTGGGCATAGTGTAGCAATGCTACATTACATCTCTCTGGCTGCAGAATAAATGATAACTTTTCATGATAACTTTTTATTTTTGTGCTTTCTGTCTTTTCTCCCTTGATTTCGATTTCACACACGAGCTAAAATCTTTTCTTTTTCTGTGGTGAACCAACTTTCAATAATCAAACAACATATTTCATCATCCAAATCCAAATTGATCCGATTTAAAAGCACTCAAAAGACAACTCTGGCAGTTAATGATCTGGCAAAATCAATAGCATAAATATCTGCACACTCTAAATAATAATACAAATCTGCTTTTATTATCTATTCCCCTCTGCAGCTGTTTGATTGTGCCATCACTCTATTGATGTAACAGCTTTAATACGCACGGACAGAGGAGACTAAAAATAACAGCGTTTTTTTGTGAAGCGAGCAGAGAGCTGATGTCACCCGTCAGAGTGAAGCGAGCAGGGACGGCTGCAGGGACAGTGACAAACGGGAGGTTTTGTACGTGGGCAACAATGAAAGCTGAGTGTGGGCAGTCACCTTCACATCACAGACACTCCCAGAGACGGGAAAAGTAACAAGGAGACGGACAAAGGCGATGCACAGAAGAGGACGCGAAGAGTCGTCAAACTGATGGGTTCAATATCAAAACATGTGATGAGGAGAAAAAGAAAAGCTGCACGATGCCTTAAAATCATCATCTTCAGCTCATTAGCTTGTGTTTTCTACAGGAAAAAACAGTTTTAACTGTGAAAACATTCGCTTTTATTTCCTGTGTGTGTGTTTGTGTTTGTGTGTGTGTGTGTGTGTGTGTGTGTGTGTGTGTGTGTGTGTGTGTGTGTGTGTGTGTGTGTGTGTGTGTGTGTGTGTGTGTGTGTGTGTGTGTGTGCGTGTGGTGGTGGTGGGATGCACTGAAGTTCATCCACTGCTGCCCAGACCAGAGCCAAAGCCAAAAAAGAGAGAAGAAGCAGGTCCGTCAGAGCAGGTCGGCACCAATAGGGTGAAAGTAGGAAGTGAGTGTGGTTGGCTGTGTTGGCTCTTGCTGCTGCTATGGAAACAGCATGACGGAGCAGACTGACTCTGCAGAGGCGACGCTACATGTGCAGGCTCGTTTAAATCATTTAGCAAAATGAAGTTGACATGAAAGAAACTAAAATGAGAGTGGTGAGAACATTCTGCAAGAGTTACTACTTTAACACACACACACACACACACAGGGAGCTTTCATATGAGTAAAAGTAATTGTTGTGTTATATATGCTATTAATGTTTAACAGACTTTAATTATCAGAATCAGAATCATTTCCCATCCGAAACATTTCTATGACACAGATGTTGAATTAGATGTGGAAACATCATGAAAAAGTTTTCATTTTACGGCTGATGTTATAGTTACGGTCGTGTTTACAGTGAATCTCCGGGAAATTAATTTAAGTCAGTGTCATGTCCTGTGTGTGTGTGTGTGTGTATGAGTGTGTGTAGCTCTAGAGGGTGAATTCCCAGAGGTCCCACGGCTGCTGCCATCACTTCATGTGTAGCCTTGCCGTCTCCATAGTAACCGCTGCCATAGAGACGGTCTCCCAGGAGCCGGGTGTATTTTTACTCAGTCTCTCACTCTGTCATAAAACAGAACACGCTGCACTCAGTGGGCGATCGCTCCACATTCGGCGACGCTCCACATAGACTCTAATACATCGGGCTCCTTTATAGCACCTGAGCATGAGCTTAAGAGCAACTTCTCCACGTCTCTGTTTCAGTCTCCATCTCTTCACGGAGCTGTGAACGCTGCAGAGCTGCAGCCCAGGCCTCTGCACTGGTTCACAATTAAACAGTCACACACTGTCACACACTCAAGCACATGTCAAAACAGACACACACAATAATTCCAATACGACAATGAGAGACAGACTCTTTTAGTTTACGGTTACTTGGGACAGTGAGAGAAACACTTGTTCTGTCTTTTGTTATATTCAATGAAGAACCACTCACAGCAGTTACCAGCACATGCATTTATTCATCTTTTCTTCTGAGCCGGGAATCAATCATGATAAAATAAATAAATCAACATTACAGCAGTAGCTGACAACTAGTTTCCAAATATAAAGTGAAGTAATGGCGTCCTGAAGTGACACTCCAGAGAGTCTCTGCCATTTGTTTTTGGTGGCTGGTCCCAGTGCGTGCTCCGTGTGCATTTGAGTGCACGTGAATCCCTCCCTGTGAAAGCTGCGGCCTCTGTGCATTTATGGAGCCAGATGGTTTCAGGTCCGATCTGCAGAGATGTGAACATGACACCCTGATGCACGATGTAAACACACCTGGCACGGTGCAGTTAAACCAGAAACACAGCCGATAAAACTATTTGTCTATTGGCTACTCACAGCACGGCTACGCCAATGATGCTAGCCATGCTACCTGTCTGCTGCCCACCATGCAGGACCCCTGAGAGTGTGCTGCACCCGGCACAGACACACACAGTCACTTAATTGAGTGGTGTTTCCGATGGTTTGTTTAAAGTGATGAAATACACATATATATACACTAAATACACGTTGCTGAGAAGACATAGCGAAGTACGTGTGGAGTTCTGGTCTCAGAAATTAGAGCAACAGCGACATGTAGTGGCGATGAAAATCATATTTATATAAAAACCTTGGATGTGTTGTCAGTAGCGATTTTGCATCCACCGGATTAATCGGAGAAAAATGGTTGTAAGTACAAGTGTCTTCGGGGGAATAATTGAATTGGATAACGGATGTTCATTTTGACATTCAGGGTGTTTTGCAGCCTCACAGCCAAAGCATTCTGGGATGCCCTCCAGCCACATGTCTCATTAACGAGGACGTAACAGTTTACCTCACCCGCACA
Organism: Paralichthys olivaceus; assembly: GCF_024713975.1. Classification (NCBI taxonomy): domain Eukaryota; kingdom Metazoa; phylum Chordata; class Actinopteri; order Pleuronectiformes; family Paralichthyidae; genus Paralichthys; species Paralichthys olivaceus. The sequence continues at coordinate 4,682,617 of NC_091095.1, forward strand.
TCTTTGGACTGCTGCAACAATTAGTTAATTAAACAGAAAATAAACGAATGTCCAGTTCTTCAAATCATTTTCAGTTTTGGGGCAAAAACAAAGTCAAAATGATTGAGCGTCTTGATTTGTCGGTTAAAAGGTGAAGATCCACTGAAGTGAAGTTATTCCCTGTTATCTCCTGTGAGTGAATCATCTTTGAGTCAGAGCAGGCGGCATGAGACGGATCAGTGAAGTGAAGAAGGGATGGGGTGAAACAAATTTGCCTGGAGGCTCATAACAAAAAAATGAATTAGTTAATTAATTAGTCGTTGCAAGAAGTCACTTCTGGGAATCTTTTTTTTTTTTAACTTTTGTAAATAAAAGTACAAGAACAAGGAAGAGAGACGACATGTCATTTAACAAAATCTGTTTGGATGTGATGTTTAAACAGTTTCTCAGAAGATCATGTGAATAAAAACTAAAGTCTTAAAACAAATTATAGCTAAAAAAATAAAAACAACCCCACGACCCCTACTGGCAAGGGGTGTAACTACAAGGCAAAACAAAGTTTACTTTGAAAGTAACTTGAGAAAAGCATAGCTTCATTTAAAAAACTGGATTTTACTTTTAAAAGATTCATTGTATCCTCTGAGTAACTTCGAGTTTTTTTAAACACTATTTATCTTACGTGTGGAAATCCTCTTGATCCGGATAACCATCAATACATACCGTTGTCTGTGGCCCCTCGCAGGACGATAATAAATACGACCGATCCTTTCAATTAGAGCAAATTAAATCAAATGACCTGTCTGTCACTAACCGACCCGCCTGCCTGGTGGCACCCTGCCCGTGCTCTCACTGCGCACGTGAGTAATGGAAAAGTCGTCTTGTTGCAGTTGTCAGTCAGTGCACGTTCGTGTGGCTGCAGTTTTGATGAGAGGGCCGCCGGGGGGGGGAGGGGGTTTGATGTATTGGTTGCACATGCTTTCTATAGATCACCAACCCCAGCTTTAATTTGACGCCATTATATGAACTTTCTCTCAGCACCCTGACGGACATGAAGGGTCCCTGAAGAAGAGGAGCAGCAGGACAGAGAGCAACATGGTGTAAACTCACATAATGAACAATCAGGAAGACGCAATTATACAAAACATTTGACCATTTCCTCATTTGTCATCCCCATGGTAGGTTGATACTGAAGAGACATAAACTTTGTATTCCTGACTCGTCCCCCTTCCACATCTTCTCTACAAGGTTTTACTGCTGTATAATAATGACACGCTACTCCCACCTTTGCTACAGAGGACATAACTCACACAATTAAGAGATATCACTGTCAGGAAAACACAACCAAGGTCATTTTAACAACAGGGCCACTGACCAACAAATCGACCAAATGAACGACAACACACTGAATCATGATCTGGGCGTTTTCACACTCTCGCTCAGTCCAATTTGCTGCCACTGAGGCTCCAGGTGGCACGTCTGTAAAACTCAATGACCCTTATATCACTGACGCTAAAAATAACACAACACAACCAGAGCAGCTGACAATTCACCTGCACCCAAAATGTCGTAATCAATTACGCTCGTGAACAAACAAACACGCGAATGCACCAAACGGGTCAAACTCTAGTAAACTAAACAGAGACGGCTAGACCTGAGAATAATGATGCTCTGCACAGGGAAAGTTTGGAACCGAGCTGCATTCAGTGACACCAACAAATAACGGTGGGGAGAAGTTTGACTGACTAATGGTGGGATTTATAAATAGTATGCAAAAGAGATGGAGAAACAAGCAGCCCGACAGAGAGAGAGAGAGAGAGAGAAACAGCAGCGAGGCATCAGGCAGGCGACTTTACTGTGTTTACACACGTCAATAAAAAAAAAGATCAATTTTAAAATCCCTAATCACACAAAGACTCGTTCTGATAAGAAATCACTGTGAATGAAATATCTTTGACTTAGAAGCTCAGTGTTCTTAGTTAGACTGTGATGACAAACTTAATCACTGCCTGCTTCATTTTTAAAGTCAACATTTTCTTGAATGAATTACGTGTTACTCAGGTAAACGTCTGTCACAGACCAGGGCTCACATCCCGACCCCGGTCTGTGGCTATTGGCAGAAATAACATCCAGAGATTCAGGAAAGATACAAATAAATGAAAGTAAAGTAAAAAATAAATTAAAAAATAAGAAAGTTAAGTTTATATAAACCCTTTGTGTCTGAAGGGACTGAATCCATTTTTTCTTTGGGACTATAATCGCTCCCTAAACCTCACAAGAAAACCTCAGTAGTTTAATGTTGCCGTACAAGTGGAAATTATACCGCAAGAAATGTTCAACTTCCAAAAAGAATCAGTGTGTTCATCCATAGAGGTGGAGGACCTGTAGAAAACTAAGACAGGCGTGGGGAGAACATGCAAACTCCACACAGAGAGACCCCGACCCCTCTTCAGACTGAAACCTTCTGGCTTTAAGACATTGATAACCAATGCACCACCGTGCCACAACCAACATATTCCCATCACGTTAATGGAAAATGCAGTTTCAGATTGTATGTTATTATTTTTGAGAGAAACAGAGATTCAACTGTTCACAAACATTCCCAGACCGACTTATTTGGTTTCTCGTCTGAAGGCGTCACTCCGTCCAACTGTTCCTCAGAATCCATGAAGCTCACAGAGAGATGATTGTATTTGAGCCTGTCCTCTCCTTCTGTCATCTCTCTCTCTCTCTCTCTCTCGCTCTCTCTCTCCTCTGTTTCCAGGCCAGTCTTCTTACTTTTATTTCTCCCCTCTGTTCTTCCAGGGTTGTGCTCATTGGCCCAGTTCTGCCTGAGACGCCCCGGCACATCTCCCTTTTCTGTCTTCTCACTTTTTCTCTCTCTCGATCGTTCTCTACGCTCTTCTCTCCGTCTGTCTCTGTTTAACTTTTTCTCTCCTTCCTCCTCAATGCCAACCCCTACCAAGAGAGGGAAGCCATCTTAAATCTACGGGAGCGTCTCCGTCTACATCCATTTTTAAATTACAGGAGGTTGAAATATAAAAATCTCCTCAGACTCTGTCATGACTATGAAAGGTGAAAAAGTAAATGTTGACTTTTCGTGACATTTGGGAAACTTTCATATTGTTTTTCAGACAGCACAAACTCTTTAATAACACACTCAGCAGACACAATATGTCTTCTTGCAGGTCCTCATGTTAGAGCTGTGCAGGACCCTAAAGTGGAGGTTTGCAAACTGTAACAGACAGGATGTAAAAACTCCAGGGAGGAGGAGCTAGAGAGGAGGTGGGAAGTCAAGGCAATGGTCTCATCAGAGAACTATAAAGACTTAAAGAGAGAACACAGAGACGGCGGCCTGGTGTCAAAGTCAGTCAGCAGCGATGTCCTCAAACAGTGTTAAGAATTGGGACAGAGTTAGGTATTAAGATGTGATGGTTAAGTTAAGGGGCTAGGGAATGCATTATACTAATGAGTGTCCTCACAACTAGAGAGAGACAAGTGTGTGTCTGGTTTCCTCTCCTTCTGGCTCTGTGCGTTGGACGAGCTGCTGGGACACCAGCATGTCAAGGTGACCTTAAATAAATAGCTAAATAACACACACACACACACACACACACACACACACACACACACCTATTACAGCGTCATGTGTTTCAGCTTCACACTGTTGACCTAGAAGCGTTGAACTATTCATAGATCAAACTAAGAACAGGTCAACACATGTTATTAAAAGTTTTAGGTTAATTTGATTCAACACTTGGACTAAATGTGAACTCTGTCCTGGAGGTGCAACCTGCTGTGCACCAGTTCATGCTCAGCAGCTCAGTGTGATCCTGTGGCTTTTGTTTTAAAAAAATTTAAAGTAACCATCAAGACGATGATCACTCTTTGGTAAAACTGCTCACAACAATACGTTTTGCACACACTAGTATAACCGGTGTGTTGAATCTTGGGTCCATCGCAAACATATTTATAAAATTGACGAAATCAAATTGAGACATCTTTATTTTTCTTTTGAAACGCTGCTCGTCTTGAAAACAAATGTGGACATGATTACTCAGTTCTCATATTCGATACCTGGAGGTTCAAGAGTAACAACAACTGCTGATAAACCAGCCTTGAGTCAAGACTGAATCTAATACTAACGTAACCCTCGCCTTGAAGGAAATGGTTAACTTGTGATTTTTGTCCTGAGATATTTATTTCCTAACTAATAAGTGACAAAGCTCCCGACGAGCTGAATACAGATCACACAGAGCCCTGAATGCAAGAGAACGTTTCACCTTCACCTGAAAATCTCTGTGTGTACACACTGTGAGACCTGCTGCTATCTGGAACAACCTCTCTATCTTTCTGTCATCCCCTCCTCTCCTTCTCTTTCACTCTGGCCGGGAGTCAATCTCTCTTTTTTACTGCCAGCTGATAGCTGTGCATGACTGTCTGGATCTCTATTCATGCGTTCGCTCCATCCATCACCTGCTGCTGCTTCTGTCGCTCCTCCATCCTCCCGTCTATTCTTCTTCCTTCCCCGCTCGAAAATGAAAATAGATAAAATAATGTGGCTTTGCATCCGTGCAGTGAAAGATTTCAACTTTCAGCCAGTGGCCTTATCGTTACTGTTTACTGTTTTGCATAAGGTCATTTCAACACAAATGCACCATGTCTGTTGCAGGAATCGAACCTGTGTCCACAACTTCTTTTTTCACTGTAAACTCTACCTCCATATTTGCAGGGTTGCAAATGTTTTCCTCACCCTGCATGACAGCCTCCATTTGCATAAACACCCTTTAGTAAGTTTTATCCCAGAAGCTTTCCTTAACAGTCCATGAAATTTGCTCTGTGAGCAGTTGCTATGGTAACTGGGGGACTCAATTGCTCAAAATTACCATAAAGCACTAATTAAAAAGCCCTGGCTAAGAGCAGCATTTTGACAAGCTTCATACAACACGGATGAACCAGTCCCCCAGGTGAGGAAACCGGACTGTGTTGTGTTACTATTCCACAGACTGAACAGAAGAAACAGTATATGAGGTGAGAAATGTGCAAGATTTGGGAAAACATTCGCCGTGAATCTAACATCATCTGTTTCTGAGACACACTCTACTCTGCTCATTGAGGTCGAGCATCTTGGGCCGCTTTAATAATCACAGGTGAAAGGTCACAGTATGTAAGACAGGTTCATTTGATCTGCAGCCCCTGGAATCTAAACGCTGCTTCTATCTCCATCAGTCACAACACACATGTCGATGCTGGTAAAGAGCGCTGGTGCTCATCCATCCACCCATTATATCTATACTGCTTATCCTTTTGAGGGTCACATGGGCGGAGTACGCAGGTCGCCGGGCCATCACAGGGCTGCGACTGACGGAGACAAACAACCAATCATGTTCACATTCACACCTTTTAATCTAGAGTCTGTGATTCTCGTTCATCTACACAGTGTGCGTTGCTATTTTTCCTTTACGTGTTTATATTGCACAACATTTATAACATTTGTTCTTTTTTACTTCAACAAATAAAAGTTTCACTTACATTAAAATCTCATCTCCACAACTTAAACTGTTTATGATACAAACCTACTTGTACAACATATTCATGCAACATAAAGGTAAAGCATAATGTGCCTACACAAGGGAAATAAATGTTGAGGGAGGACCTTTAATTTCCCAGCTCTCAGCTGTGTCCAACCCATTGATGCTGCAAGATATCTGTGCTGGATTAACCTGACTGGTAGAGTTTAGCTACAATTAATCACCAGACAAATCCAGTAAGTATAATCATGTGGGTCACACTTCTGCACCGCAAGTACAAATACGTGCAACCTCACATCCTGTGCATGTAAAACCTAATAATTCACCTCAGAGGGAGCAACAGTACAAAAGCAGCCACTGCTGAAGACTTTAAGAGAGATGATGCATCCTGTTACTGATCATCATCATCATCGTCATCATTTCACCCTGTGATCTTCATTCCACCACATCAGCACCATTCTCCATCAGCAGACACAGCTCGCTGCAGAGCAGGGGCGCAACAGACACCTTCCCTGTCTGGACTCAGTGGGACAGGAGGCGATCAGTCAGAGCGAGGAGGCAGCGCAGTGACAAACATCGACGGGAGGCCCGCTAGTCACGACACAAAGCCGCTCTGCAAAATGTTTCCACACGATGCCACCGCCGCAGCAACGTGGGCATCACAAGGCAAAATCAGGGCCAGTCAGTCAAGGGTGAGACGCCTCACTCCCACATACCTGGGCACCATCGAACTTTACCGTCACGATTCACAGCTCTCGAGAGGAACATCCGTACAGATCATTCATTGTTAGAGGAGAGCACTGTTTCATACTTTCACTAATGAAGTTATTGATTCAGCAGGAACATTTAACTTTAACTTTTAACATTCTTGTATACAAAGAGGAAGAATACGTCATTGCCCAACACACAGCACTCAGTCTGTACTTGCTATTGTCACTCACCCACCACCCTGACTCTTGTCTTTCTGGCTCTAAAACCAGATTCCTTCTCTGAGGGTTGGACCTTTAAATAATGTGCGTGATGCCTGGCAACATGTATGAGATTCTAGTTTGGTCCTGTGAGGTTAGGATGAGAGTCACAGGGATGTAAAGGGACAAATAACCGAGACGTGTTTAGTCAAAGATGTTTATTTCCCAATTATACTGATATACAGCTTCATGCCATACCCTGGAAAACGCAGAGCTGAACACGACCCAAAGTTTGTCATCGTACAAACTACTACAGTGCCTGTTCTAAACATGTCTGTTTGAAATGGCTTTTTACTCGGCCTGTGGCAAACTGTAAAAGTGACCTGCAGTAATTGAGCAAGTAGAACTGCAGCTGTACGAAGAGCTGATCGCTGCTTATTCAAAGTTCTGTGAAGCTCGAGAAGCTGAACTGAAGAATCAGTCGTCACAGTCTGATAATGTCACTTACATTGATGAGTCCCAGGCGCTGCTATAGAGCACTGGTCACCTGTTCAGTCAAAGTTTATTAATATTTTGAACGAATCATGTGTACTTTAATAATTGCACCAAATTCAACACTTCATTTTCTAGATCTCTGAAGTGGCTGAAGCATATACAGTAGATTCACGTGTCAACAGGCTCCATTGAAATGCTAATGACTGCATGTTAAAGAACAAGCTGCTGCGCTACAGCTGCCATACAGGCAGTCCTATGGACACCTATAGAGCCCATAAGACCTGTGGGAGCTGGCCTACATAAACTCACACTGCACACATGTAGAGAGACAGTCACCAAGAGGAGGAGACAGAGGGAGAAGACAATAAAGAGTCAATGATGGACTCACAATGTCTTTCTATACCTCTGAAGACCCTCAGTCACATCAGACCCTGCAGCCTCTAACCTAAACACAAAGTTGTAGCCTTGAAAGCAACAGTCCATCACAATAACCACAGTTCTCTGTATATTCAGAAGTGGCCGAGTGCCCACTTGTGTGACATATTTCCAATAACAGCCACAGAGCTCGAGTGCCTGTTAAGACCTCGAGAGAGTGGAAGTTGATCCCGAGCTCAGTGGGACAGATCTCACTTACAACTGGGCTCAAGTGGGACGTGGATAATTGTTGGATAAACTCAGCAATTAAACTAAATATCTCTTCATAGGATTTAACAAAAACCAACAACTTCCCTCTAAGATCTTTCCATAGCCTGGCTGCTCTGACCACCTCTCTCCACCGAGCAACTGAAACATATTTTCCTTCCTCCGCCACCAATTCCAATAAAATTTGAAAGACGTCAGTGATCTGTCTCCTTCTGTTATGTAGCCAGGACGTCAGCTGTTGAGGGTGAGAAGTGTCCGTTGTTTGAACGCACACTCCAGGTACTTTTACTGCACTGCTGTATAAATACAGACTATAACTGTAAGGAGCAGCCTTCACAGTGCAGAAAGATCCTCGCCACAGTTATCTAATAGTAAAAAATTGGCACACTCATACACATGCATGGTTGACCACTAGAGTCTAGAGTGACACGGCATACTGCACACACACACGCACGCACGCACGCACACACTCTCTCTCACACACACACTTGCAGATCTGCGGCCTCTCCTCAGTCACGTGGAGTGGAGTGGTCTATTAACATTCTCCTCACATCGGTGCGTACAGTGAGCCTGAGGATGTTGCTCAAATGTAAAGAAAAAACGCTGTCAAACAAAATCACCAAACCACATCTCATCCCAGACATGAAATCATGAATGGACCAAACCATTCAACACATACAACCACTGCTGTTTACTGAGAGAAGAGAAGATGCAGTTTGCAGGGTTGTGAATGTTTGACATGCTCGCTGTGCCGCGCTCTGCGGGCAGAAGACATTTTGACCTGTCCCAGCAGGAGAAGCTCGGGTGGGACTAAAGTGAATAGGATGTTTTCAGACCTGCAATGAAGTCTGGATGAAATTATCCAGAGAGTATGTGAATGCAAAAGTCTGAGTCAGGTGCTGCGGACATTATCAGCCCGCAAGGAAACCCTCTGGTTAATGTTCGAATGAGCCCATGTGGAAATACAGCAGGATAAAGTGCAGAGGAGTAAACGTGTTGAGGAACATGCAACACGGGCGAAAGACAATAAAACAAAAAGAATACAAATATAAAGGCAAACTCCAGAGTGAGCTTTATAAACCTGGTGACCTGAGAGGGGAAGGTACGGTAAAAAGCAGAGAAGTCGTGAACCTGAGTGAACACTGAGACATCTTCAGTCTCCTCGTGTCTGAGAGCCAGTGACAGCTGAGCGGAGACAGACAGAGCAGGACGGGACACAGATGCTGTCGACTTAGAGAGATTGGTCTGCTGCTCTCAACTTTTCACGCCCAATCTTTCATTGTTTCCGCTCACGCTGCTGTTCCGCCTTCGGACGATTTCTCCGTTGACTTGAGTCAGAAGAGAAAACCGAAGATGTTACTGACTCTTGTCACATGTTCATCGCCATCACGTGTTTGTTTTAATTTTCTGCTCTTCATCCATCTCATCTACGTCCTTTCATAAATGTAGGTTGTGGTTATTGTTGCGCTGCAGTGTTGTGGCTCTTCTTCACATTATTATGAGACTCAATAGGTTTGAATTACCTCCATGTTAAATGTTGTGAGACTGAAAGGGATGAAGGGGTTTTTAAAGACTAACAGAGGCCGGAGGGCGTCTCTTTGTCTCCCTCTCGTTCGCATTTACACATCTTGATGTACTCGAGCGTGATGAAGGGCTCAGGCCAGAGGACGTCCTGGCTTTACTCCCATTAAGAGGAGACTGGGTCGCCCACGGCAACACGTGGACCAACCAGCACAGGATGCAGACAGACCCGCCTCCTCCTCCTCCTTTTTCCTGGGAGACCCTCGTACTTTGCATCCCCCTCCTGAGGAATTACTGGGACAGTGTGGACAGGAAAAGCCAACAAAATCGTATTTGTTCATCCATTATCTATATTGAGGGCACTGGAGCCAATCCCAGCTCTCATTGGCCAAGAGGAGGGGGACACTCAGTCGCCAGTGTATCACAGGGGTGACATTCAGAGACAAACAACCATTAACCCTCAGGTTCACACTGATGGATCATTTTCCAAATAGCTCGACCCCAGTCCTCATGTCTCTGGACTGTGGGAGGAAGCTGGAGGAAAAACTGCTCAGACATGGAAAACATGAAAACTCCAAACACCACCATGTCCCCCTGTACGATATTTGTACAATTTGAAATAGTACTATGTTTTTACTTGATTCAAAGCATCTTATTATAATTATTGTTGCAGATTGTTTGATATTATTGCACATGCGCTCCATACCCACAAATCCAAACAGAAATCAACCGAATACCTACTGATGAGACAATTTAACATCCTCTGACAGTTACGGTTATGGAATCCAAAATTTGGATTTGGTTCTCCAACAAGTCGTAACTGTGAAAGCAGGAAACATGGAGGCAACACAGAGGGAAACGAGAATAAAACTTCAAGACTTCAACTTAACCATGACCAGTCCCTGCCTAACCCTAACCCCCACCACAGATCACATCTAAACCTCAACCAGGAGCTCAGATATGACCTCTTACCTCATCAGGACTGGGCGTGGGTCCCCATGAGGTCCACTGGTGCTGACAAGATCAATGTTTATGCTGCAAAAGGTCCTGATTCAGCAGATTCAGCAGAAACTCAGGGTCACACCATATGACACAGTGGACAAGTGTGAAAGCTTCAACTACACACACTGAGTCCACTGTATAGTGTGAAACACCTTGCTACAGTCCTGCCAGGTTCTCCAACAACTGCATGAGTCCCTGTGGTTCTTTCTCTAAAGTGTTAATCGGTTCATTATCACAATACAAATACAAATACAAACACTGGATCGCACACATCCAGCTGCTCCTCCTCTTGTTGAAAAGCTGCATTAGTCCAAACTTGGCACATCCCAGCCACAAAACCCCGACTCTGTCCTCGTCAGTAACAGATCACCCTCAGCCGCTGTCACAATGCATGAATTTAAGATTTTTATTTCGAGACAGAGAAATAGCAGAAGCTCCGAGACACAAGAAAAGATGCAGCCTGAGCCACAGCTGTGCATCCTGAGGCCCAAGGACTCACATCACAGTGCTGCAACGGGCATTCTGCACTTCAGGGTATAATGTTGTCAGTTACTGAGAACAAAGGAAGTGTGTTTCCACAAAGACAATCACAAAGACAAAAGGAGACTGACTCAGGCTTCTGTTGTTTGATTTCTGGCTGCTTCAGTTTGATAAGCTCTTGGTTTCTTTTCGATTCAGACATTTAAACTGTCAAAAAATCATCATTAATGCTCAAAAAATATATATATATTTTACAAAAATCTGAAGTAAGGTTGAAATTAACTTACTAACTATTGTTTCAAAATATTTCATCAATGAAGTGATAATTACCTTGATTGATATCTTTAACTTCTGGCCGTTAAATTATTAGAAAAGAGAAATGAAAGGCAGATTCTATCTATCTATCTATCTATCTATCTATCTGTCTATCTATCTGTCTATCTATCTGTCTGTCTGTCTGTCTGTCTGTCTGTCTATCTGTCTGTCTGTCTGTCTGTCTGTCTGTCTGTCTGTCTGTCTGTCTGTCTGTCTGTCTGTCTGTCTGTCTGTCTGTCTGTCTGTCTGTCTGTCTGTCTATCTATCCCATATGGAAGTAATAATGTAATTCTCTTCCGTCCTACTGTCTCCCGTCTATAATAATCTGCACCTTTTAGTGTTTTTCCCTGCACAGGTTGTCGTCTTCCTGCCAGCTCACAGTTGGAGTAAGCAAACTCTGACTCACTCTACTGAGGTAGAAAATATAATATCCTTTTCAATGACCCTGAAAAGCTAAAAACTGCCCCTGTGAAAACTCAGTAAAGATCTGTATTTCCCACTGTGTCACATGTTCCTGTTGAACTGCACAGGTCCACACTTTGAGATCCCAGCCAAAAAATGATGTCACCCTCGAGAGAACAATGTGCATGATGCAACCATGGCAACACTGTCACTGAGACCGGAGGAGGGACACGACGGACGCTCCCGTATGAATTTGTACTCGCAGCGAAGAAGAAATTTTTTCTTTTAAAATCACATTAAAGCATTTGAATGAACAAAATGGACGAGATAAATTTATCCTCTGAGAGCTGAGGATCATGAAGCCAGTGTGAACCTAAAGCACAGAACGTGCCGTGACGAAGAGGATAATGTTTCTGTCTGTTCCTCCCTCCTCCCTCCTCCCTCCTCTACTCTGATCTTCCTGAAAATCCTGCACAGGGTCCGTACATTGATTTGTTTTGAGAAAATGTACAATATGTGTATTTTATGCTGAAATAAATATATTGACTTAAAGTCATGCAACATCGAAGATATAACAAAAACTCACTCAAAACTACAATATTTATTCAACCGGTTCCTGTGCTGATTATTTACTCGAGTCATTGATTTGTCTTTCACTCAATAAAAACTCATCCTCAAAATTTCACATATCTCCAACAGATGTTTCTGTTTCTTAAAAATTTTCCAGAAACTTCAACAATCGCAGCAGCTGCAAACATCCTCCTCATCCCCGACAACATCACAATTCATTTTCCTCCTCGTAACACACACTGCAGATGTACTGGTATCTCTGCCCCTCTTCCCTCAGTGGGTCTCTTTCCCTGGGCCCGTCACCATGACGATGGGAGCCAGTTCCATGGATACAGTCACTAGGCAACCAGCAGCATCAACAGCAGCAGCAGCAGCAGGAGCAGCAGCAGCAGCGTCCTGTCAGAGCTGTAGTGGAGCCTGAGCCAACCTTCCACATCTATGTGAGTTTGTTCTTTGAAGAGGAGAAATGTTAATGCATTTATCGTGTTTTGGATCCGAAGCCTCTTACATTACACGCAACACTGCGGGTGCTTAATTTAGACTGACATTACAGCGCTCACGTTACTCAGTGCGTTTACGGCTAAAGTGAAAAACAGACGCTGACAGGATTGTTTGCGTAAAGACTGCGTAACAATATTTAGGTGTAAACCTCTTTTTGCCCTCGTCTCTCCTAAAAGGGAACCACCAAACAAATGAATCACCAACAGTTCAGCAATGAAGAGCTGTGACTTCCTCCATTACAACTGCAGATCACAGTTGTCTTCATCTGCTGATTATTTTAATGCAAATAAAATATTCTGAACAATTACACTAAAAGTTGTTCTATATACGAGTATCTATATCTTGATTTAAGAAAAGAGTGGCCAATGGTTATAAAAAAATACGAAAACACTGGAAGATTATTTTTCCATTTGAGTAAAATGGGAAAATAAAACTTGAAGAACTCAACTTTGACGACTTATGTTTTTATTCACTTAACAGTGCGTCATGTTTAAGAAGCGCTCGTGTTTCTATGGAAACTAATCTGCAAAATAACAACTGGAACCAAAGCTGTGAGACAAATGTAGTAACTGAAAATGACCAGTTATCTAATGAGTCATAAAATGGAAATACTGAAGTAAAACACAAAGAGCTCAGAAAGTACTTGAGCAAATGTACTTGATTATATGTCACCACTGTCTTTACCAGGTGATTCAATACTTTTTGTCTCTCCAGACACATTCTCCAAAAAGTGAGTCTGCCATGTCTGTGAGACCACAAAAGACAAGATGGTAAAGGACACATCTTGGAAATGAGACAGATCATTCTACAATTACCTACATTCTGAATAAGCAAGGACGTCTGTGACCAAAGAAAGAACAACACTGAAGCCACATAATGGCCCGTTAGCAAAATAATATAAAATAAGGCTATTTGCGAGGACTGCAGAGCGCCGCTGAAAGGAAAATGTATAAATAGAACCCATCTAAGGAGCAACACGCATTGAGAGGCTTTGAAATACTTTGCATTGAAGATTGTAATTAAATATTCCCTTTGATTAGAAGAAGCCCTTTTATGGATGCTCTGCAAGTCAGGGAGATAGCCTGAAACCCAGTGCTCGCTCAGTGAAAGAGACTGGACACGCAATTACGGCAAATAACCCGAGAAAATTATGATCCAGAAAAAATAAAACAAAAAGAAACACCAGATGGAGCCTGTAACGGCTGCAATAAACCATTTAGCCGGATGGTTAACAAGGCTTTTGTGGTCGCAAGCCAGTAACAAGCGTGACAGACTGATATGGCTAAATAATGGCAGAGATAGGCTAATAACTACAATGCCTCAGGCTGGTGGATTTAACAGGTGTGTGTGCGTGATAGTGTCCTGTATGGAAGCATGAAGCTATCATGGCACAACTGCTGGGGGCTACATGTCAAGACAGGGGGGGTGTATGACGCTGCATCATATATCATGCACACACAAACACACACACACACACACACACACAGGAGCCCCCCCTCCTCCTCTCTTTTCCTGCAGTCATGGCTGTTTCATGAGCTCATCACAGAGCATGAAAGGGCCCATGGTTGAGTTTGTATGAAAGGATGATATAAGACACACAGAAGCTGCTGCTCAGTATAGATGCACACAATGGTGAGATTACAAGACATCAGCCTGATTTAAAAAAAAACATGGTCATGGAAAAATATATAAGAATAGAAGTCCTGTATCGGCATTTGTATGTAATTTAGAATCACTGAATGCACATGGAAGCTAATTTAAAGGACATTCTGGATGTGAAAATAGCATTTTGTGCAATAAGGTCACAGAGGGTCCTGATGATTTCCATATTAATGAGTATTGATGGAGGCAGGCCCATCATTAACACAGACAGACACTGCAGCAGGTCCTTACGTTGTAGAGTGGAGTAGTTATCCATCTCTCAGGCTGCTTTTATCAGGAGAATCTGAATCACTCTGGTGGCCCCCCTGTGGACGCAGCCGCAGCGCCGGACACGATCAGTCTACCGGGATGCACCGGGCCGGTGTGAAACCAGGACAGGTACCCGCGCAACCAGCCGCAGCATCCTCAGTCAGCAGCCGGAGGATGCGAGCGCATCTACCGCGGCAGCAGCGGGATTCGTGTCGGGATCATTCGGTGAGGGTTTAAATCCACGGAGCCTCCGTTACGCACACACGCGTGCACACGGTTTTCCGCCAGATCTCCTCCGGTGGGTTTCGTTACGAGATGCGCCGCTCCGCCTCCATGCGTGCGCAAATCAGTAAAAAGCCAAGGATGCAGCAGCGGGAGTGAGGCGAGGTCAGTGTGCACGAAATCACGAAATCATGCAAACCGGAGGATCCGTGAGCGACAGAGACGAGCGGTGACCTTCTTCTTCTTCTCCGTTACCGTAAAACCAGGCTGCAGGAAAAACACGTTCAGCAGAGGAGCGTCTCCTCCCATCCATCCATCCAGCGAGAGAGAGAGAGAGGGAGAGAGAGAGTGTGTGTGTGTGTGTGTGAGAGAGGGAGAGAGTGTGAGAGAGAGGGAGAGAGTGTGTGTGTGTGTGTGTGTGTGTGAGAGAGAGGGAGAGAGTGTGAGAGAGAGAGAGTGTGAGGGAGGGAGTGTGTAAGAGAGACAGGTAGAGAGACGGTGTAAGAGAGAGACAGGTAGAGAGAGGAAGAGAGAGAGTGTGTGAGAGAGAGAGAGAGGAAAAGAGAGTGTGTGAGAGGAAGAGGGGGAGAGAGAGTGAGAAAGTGTGTGTGTAAGTGAGAGAGAGAAAGAGAGAGAGAGAGGCAATGTGAATGTGTTGTAGAACTTGTACTTCAGTATAGTGAGGTGACTCATTGACACATTTCCTGTCCCCTGACCCAAACCTCACTCTATAGGTTCTGAGCTCCAAATGCTTCATACAAAGAAACACACACACACACACACACACACACACACACACACACACACACACACACACACACACACACACACACACACACACACACACACACACACACACACACACACACAGCAAGACTTCTTAAAATTTGTGATGCTTGCCTTTTTAGATGAGTCCCCACAAAGTCCCACACCATGAGTCATACCTGGTCCACAGACCGCTACACTGCCTCTGTTCTTTCCTGCTGTGAGAGAAACATTTATTCTTTTATTCATACGGTGGTATGCGAGTTTGCCTCTGGATCCCCCGCCTCGCAGTGGCTCCAGATCCCAAACCGTTAAGCATTAAGATGGAGATGTTATGAGGCAGCGATACAGGAAATACTGCACAGACAGAGGGACGAATGGATCCCACTGAAGTTAACTCAGTTCTGGACGCTAGTATCCTGCGTCTGTCAAGGACAAGTGGTCTGTGGGAGGAGCTGGTCAAAACTCACAAATCAAGAACATAGAGTGTCCAAAAAAACACGATAAACTTCTAAACGTACTTCTCATCACATGACACCAGGCTGCAGGAAACTCACATGTATTGTCGTCAAGATTCTGACTCACGAAATTACATCTCGCTTTAACCTCGGCACAGATGTGCACCACAGTTATGACTGAACATCCCTTTTGTTTTCTTGACGGACATTATAAATGTTACGTGAGCAGCTGGAGCTCAGAGCTCGGAGCTCAGACTGAGGCAAGGTACCGCTCATAGTCAGTTGCCCACTGAGTGGCAGCTCACCCACAGGCAGCGGGAGGCCAATTAAATTCTCTTTGTTTCCTTTAATATCAGTCGGTGAGGCAATAAATCAAGTCAACAGACAGGCCCCGGTTTGTTCAGTTTTGGCGAATAAGTGTGGAAAGGTCGGGAATGAATCATCAGAGGTTCAGTCTGATGTTGTCTATACATCCATTCACCTCAGCCATAATGCCATAACGTTTTCTACAGGATGTTAGCAAACAGTTGCTTATTTAAACGCTGATCAGCTACAAAAAGCATTTGAAGGCAAATGTTAGGTCCAACATTCAGTGTCTTCTCGCTCTGCTGTTGGTCTCCACCAACCCCTGAGATACATTTCTGACTCTAAAGCAGTAAAATGGAGAATATTGTCCAAATAGCGCAAAAGCAAATCCGGGGAACTTTAGGTTGAGCTGCGGTATTTCTTGACTTTGTCTGCTGTTAGGTGTTGTAGGGTGGGCTTCAAAAATCTGCAGGGAAGAAGTGAGATCAATCGGTATTATTATATTTCGATTCAATTTTTATTTGTGTAGCGCCAAATCATAATATGGATTATCTCAAGGCGCCTTTACATAGAAGGTCAAGACCTTTAAAATCTAGTTTAACATAGAGAAACCCAACAGATGGATTTAGTTTCCTGGGGACACTGGGTTGTGATTCAAGAAGCAGGAACATCAGGATAAATGTGTGAAGATGTTGAGGAGCCCTCGAAGGAAAACACTTCCCTGATGCAACTGCTTTAGTGGAGCCAACACATCACACTGTGGTTACACTCAGGAGCTTTATATGAGTGTGGATCAATACATTCCTGCTGAGGAGCTTTTATTCTCATTCTGACATGTGTTTACTTTTGAATTTGGTCCATGTCCCATCAACTGAGGTGGTGGGTTTTATGACATATATTGCAGTCAGCCACCAGGAGGCGATCCAGATGATTTGACTTCACAGCTCCATCTTTGTATACACTCAACGCCTGGACCGTATATTTCTAATTCCCCTTGAACTCCTCTGAAAATGTGAGTGAGGTGTGGAGCAGCCTGACCTCTGATGAAGAAACAAATCAGACAACGTTCAGCTCTACTTCCCTCAACTCTAACAAATGACATAATATCTTTCTGCCATCTGCGCCAGTTGGCAGCGCCAAAGCAAAGCTCCAGTTAATCCCCGATGGTGGGAGCACTGGGATTCTCAGAGATTGACCGAGTTTAACAACAGTCTGTGAGAAAACAGGAAGCTGGCCAAAACAGTCATTCTGTCACTCATCAAACCTCTCTCTCTCTCCCTCTCTCTCTCCAGCTGGCTCTTTTAACCCTGAGGCTCGTCAGGTCTGCAGAAGAAAAAAAAAACCTCAACTTAGACTTTAGCTTTTCACTTCCAGAAATTTAAACTTCCTGAAATAAAAGAAAATTAACCCCTCCCCCAAAAAAAGTGTTAAAGCAAAAGTCTCGGAGATCATCTGGGGTTGTATTGGTTGCCTGGAAACAGCAGCAGCCTTGAGCTTTTTAGAAAAGAATATAAATAAAGTTTTGTTTTTAAAACTTGATATCCTGCGATGAAGTGGACGACTTTTAGAAAAAATGACAGCGTCAACGGAAAAAGTGGAATCCGGTCAAAGTCAATGAATGTGCAGCGGAACATGTGTCTGTTGTGCTTTGTTCTTCTGTGTAAAATGTAAAAGAATCCTTGAACACTTAAATTAAAATCAATTTCATTGTGGTTCTCCTACATAAAGCTGTGCACTTGGTCTTGGTTTGATTACAGAGCTGTGTTACATTATGATTATCAAAGCAGTGAGCCACCAGAGGCAAGTGATTTAAAATCAATATGAGAAGGGGTTCACTGTTTATGACCATTTACTGCTTGAGTTTTCTTTTTGCTTCTCGATGTAATTTGCTGTATTTTACACATTTATGACTTGAAGGCATAAAAAAAAAAAAAAAAAAAAAAATTCTGGATCCTGCATCGAAAACCAAAATTGAATACTTCCCAGGCTCATGACCAATCATTGGTATGTGATCTGGATCCACTCCCAAAAGTTAGTGCCTCCACCTACATTTGTGGAAATCTGTGTTGCGATGGATAAACGTATGACATCTCATTCTCCTGTCAATCAGCCGTGGATTTTTACAACTTTACTATATATTTTACTATTCGGTGTTATAATTATTATTATTTTCAAAGATTTAATAAAAATGTTTGAGCTTAAAATTGAGATTCTGGAGACTCATGTGAGAAGTTGTCAAATTTAAACAACAAACGAGGGAGTGGTGTCTTTTACACCTTGTGTAACACTTTTTGGGCCAAACTCGTTTTATGAGAGCCAGGTTTTGCCCACAGGTCTTTTTTCAGGCAGCTCAGATTTATTTGATTTTGCCCACAGGTCCTATTTTGGGCAGTTCTGGTTTAGACAGCTGAGCTTGGATCTGCTATAAAAAGTCTGTCACACTACAATACATTTAGAGGTCTGGCCTATTTTGAGGATCAGATTTTATCTCCTTCATCAACACCTCTTACCTGTTATGTGAGTTTAAGCCCGAAATGTAACATCGTGATGCTCATAATATCTCAATGTTGTGATTCCCACTTCTGCAAATATGACAGTAGAGCGCAAACCTTCCCCAAGGCCCAACAGAGTCACGTTCAATCAGGCTGCAACAAATTGCACACATTCATATAGAGGCTGCCAAAAATATTCCTGAGGTTTTAAAAGTGAATTTAAAAATTCCTGATTTTTTCCAAAATACAAAAGGATTCGTTCTTGGCCCGTGTCCCATCCTTCCACCGAATTTCATGGAAATCTGTTCAGCAGCTTTTGTGTAATCCTGCTAACAAACAAACACAGAGGCGAATACATAACTTCCTCGGCAGATGGGACAGTGGCAACAGAAATTAAAACTGCAACGTCCAAAGCTTTAACAGGCTTTTGGTAAATGCACAGGACTCCAGGCCGTGTGTGTGTGTGTGTGTGTGTGTGTGTGTGTGTTTTTCTGTCACTGTCAACGACGGTCATGAAAAAAACAGACAAGAATGTGTTTGTCTCAGATGGGGATGGTTGTTGAGAGAGACATTAACACACACACACACACACTATTGCATCCCACATCCCATGAGTATGAGATGGTTCCCTGCAGGTATCAGGATGTCATGTGGTGAACTGACAGTCTGGTGCAGAGCCAACAAAAAAAAAAGAAAGTTGTGTCATTAAATCACTGAAGCCTCAGTCGTTGCTTCCTGGGAGGATGTTCATGAAGTTAATGTTGCCAAGCAACAAATACAACTCCAGACAGTCTCTTTAGCCAAAGTCACTTGGCAACAGAATTTTGATGAATTTCAGATGTAAAAAGACATAAATGAATAAATACATGAATAATTGAATGAAAAGGTTAAAAAGCCTCAAATGTTGTAAAGTCACATGGATTTTGGAGTGAAGCAGAAGTAATGGAGTCAATCTGAGTTCAAGTTGTTTCACCAAACACAGCAACGCTCAAACATCTCAGAAATATTCAAACCAAATCTGGTTTAAACTCAGCTGCTTGACATGTCATATGTCATGAGAAGTTTACACAGATAAAACACGTCTTTGTCTTTTGTCCCTTCCCCACATGATGGTCAAAATCAATCAGCAAACTGAGGTCGGTCATATAGTCTTCAACACTTAACCATGATATAACAAAACAACGCACAGCAGACTGTGGTTCAGCAAATGGGCAGAATTGAATATTAAATATCAAACAAACTGTGTAAGTTTTCATCCAGAGAGACACACATGAACAGGAAGATGGTGCATGAACGATTTCTATAATTCATAGATCCATAAATAAATGATATGAGATCATAATGTGATTCACAGAGACACTTACTCAACTGCAATCACAGAAGTGAAGGGCAGGGCCACACACACACGCACACGCACACTTCAACAGCTTCCTCCAGCCTGATCATCTCCGAGTGCTGAGCACCTACAGAAAAAGTAGAAATGCAAATTTCCTTCTTCGTCTTGTATTTGTGAAACTTAATTTCTTCTTTGTCTGCAACTCATTTTCCTGCAACACTTCAACTCCACTGACCTTTTATTCAAACCTGGAACCTCCAAATGCAACAGACAGAAAATCTAAGACGCAATTTGAACTCACTTTTGTTTCCCATTTGTGGAATGGAAACTGAACTGAACAGAACAGATGATGAATATTTTTGTGAGGAAGCACCAAAAATATGACAAAACACAGTTAACACCAGTAAATTAGTTTTGTTTTAGGATCCATTGGTGAGTGTGAGCCCCACGATGCTCCTTGAATCTGTTGATATGCCTCAGGCGAAGCGTATCATCATCAGTTTCAACAATATGCAGTCAACATCTTCGGAAGCCGACGTGTCAACGTTTTTCTCCGTGGTGAGAAAAAAACATTTATTCTGTCAGAAATGTCCTTTGAGGAATAACATCTGAAAAGTCCCTAAATATAGCAACAAAGTTTTAAACGGCAGAACTGTAGTTTATCATCCGGCTGCAGGTGTAAAATGATTTTTCACTCGGGATCAACATCATATTTTAGATGTTGAACAATGTGACAGTGATTCTTGTCCTCGGCAAGTGTGAAGCTTCAATGATCCAAGAATACAACAATAATTGATTCGAGTAGACGAGAGAAGAGCAGAGCAGAACAGTGGGCAGCGTTGTCCCACAGTCTTCTTCCTGCCAATGCGAAATGTCCATTGTTGCTATGGAAACACAGATTCATGAATCACCGTTTCATTTTTTTCCTGTAGGTTATAAAGCTGTCTTGTGCTCGGTGCCCGTTGCTGTCTGCATTGTAAAAGCCTTCAGATCTGTGAGGTATTAGGTGTGAAGTTTGAGTGTGCTCCCGCTGTGATGACTAATTGGCTGCGTGGTTGGTCGGCTGGCCGAGCCGCGGGCTGAGCGGTCGACGTGACGAGAAAATACGCGGGATTAGATGGTAGGTAGGAGCCGGTGTTTAGACGACACGTTAAGCTCAAACTGTGCATGACAGTGATGCTGCACTGTGCACGGAGTGGGGTGTGGAAGCAGCTCCAGCTCATGTAGGACCGGTCCAATGAGTGTCCATTCTGCTTGTCCCAAAAACCGCAGGTGCGGTGAGGTTCTCTCCTGTGGTGTGAGGAGTTTACAGGCAGAACAGTGACGTCTTCAACTGAATCAGAGCCTCCGGTTTGATATTTGCAATTTGAAATCACCTCACCTATGGTCAAAAGTTTTTTGTAGGATCCCAAGTCCCAAAGTGTGTGGTCCTGCATCTGGACTGGATCGTCTTGTGTGCGCGTTCTCATGGTCAAAAGATTGAATATCAGGAACGTCTGTCGTTATGTCTGTCTCTCACACTCGCTATTTGAAAATCAGATTCGAACATCCTCTCGTGTGCGGCGGGCGTGAGGCTGGAGGCCGACAGGGCTGACGATATGTTGCAGGGACGGATCTTGAGTTTATGTTCATTTTACATTGCTGCTATTTCAAGATGTAACCTGCCAAGCAACCAGAAACTGATTTCCTCCACTATACCTTTCTGACTATGACAGCACGCTCGGCCGCCATACTGCATTGGGCCGTATATGCCGTTTTGTGAATGGGTGTTGCTAGGCAACTGGAGTGCAGTAAAGTGTGACAACATGGTTCTTGTGTTTAGGATGATTAAGAATTAAGAGTTTTAAGCCTTGAAGCTGCAAAAGCTGATTACTGGTGAGAAGATGTGTCATTTTCAATAAGACACAAAACAAACAGAAAAACACACACTGTCATTGTTTGTCATCAGCGGAGCAGCTTAATGTGCTGTGAGCTAATACAGCTGAGTGTCACACTGCAGATATAATCAGAATCTAGATATCTCAATATGTGACAGTCACACTTTGCAAATGCATTTTTACTTTTTATCATATATGTGTCTCGTTATTATTTTCAATCACACAGCAATTACTCAAATATAATCTAGTGGTAATAAACCAACAGATAAAACAAGTGGTTTTATGGCTGATCAGTGTTCTGTTTTAAAAGAGTCTTATAAAGAATATTAAAGCTGAGTGGTTAAAAACATTCTAGTTTTTTAAACAAGTTTCCCTTTGTGGTTGCAAAGAAAAAAAGTTTACGCAGTAAATAAAGACAGTTTTAATGTTCCACCTAATGTTAGCGGGATCAAAGCTGAAGGACGGTGCTCGATCTCTTCAGATTTTGCAATTCGGACACGTGATATGTTTGATATTTATACAATTTAAATAAACAGGAGACCAGCACTTTGTATCAGCAGCGACAGGGACTCATCAACAAAAGTCGGGGTTTTGCGTAACGAGTCGAGCTTCACTGAACTTTGAATAAATAGGTGAACATCTCTTCGTGAGGCAGAAGCTTCAGGGTTGAGTGATCAGAAAAAAACTGAATTTCCACAGGCCAAACAAACAGGCAGCTATAGAATGGACACTGCACTGGTGGATTATAAATGTCGTGGTCAAAGGTCAATAAACTTGTCTTGTCATCCTCTTTCTCTCCAGTTTGCATGTTTATCTCTCTCTCTCTCTCTGATCCTCAGTTTTCTGCCTCGTTCGCCTCAGTTCTGTCTCCTCTGGTTTTTGTTCCCTTTCCTTCCTTTCGTTTGTGTCTTTGCGTCGTCAGCAGAAGAGTAAACGCAGCGGACGAGCTGTGACGTCAGCGTGATGTCAGTGTCTCCACTCCCCTCGTTCCTCCTCTGTATGTTTAACCTACACATCAACCATCAGCATTAGGACCTCGTGGATGAGTGGACGGACGAGCGGTTGAATTTCTGGATCTCTCTCTCACACTTTACCTCACACATTCTGCCTCTCACTTCCATGCCTCCTCTCTTTCTCACTTGCGTCAGCACTTCTGCCTGCTGATGAATATATGAATGAGATTAAAACAGACATACACAAATACGCACTCAGGCACATAGCATACACCAAGCACGACATAAACATTTGATCATTTCAGGGATGTGCGTGTTTTTAAATTTAGAGTGAAATGAAATTGACTGTACTGTTACTTTAATGAGAGAAACTTCAAATGAAGGCAGAGAACAGTCAAGAGGCAGCGTGTGTAACTTCCTGCTTTAAATCAACCCACAACAAGTAAATATTGGAGCTTAACGAGCAGCTTGTTCTTCCTCGAGCAAGAATTCATCCCCGTTTACAGTAGGAGGAGTATCGCTGTATATAATGCACACACACACACACACACACACACACACACACACACACACACAGGTTTAAGTGTAGTGTGTCGTAAACCCTGTCTCTCAGACCCAGAAGGTATAATTGGCCCTTAACTCCAGGACACAGAGGGATGGATGAAGGATTAGATGTAAAGCCGGAAGGATGGGTGGAAGGAACAGATGCAAGATCGCGGAGAAGCTCTAGGAAACCAATCTACGAGAAAAGATATAGGAGAAAACAGATGTAGAGAAAAAGACAGATGCTGCGAGGCAGAGACATACGAGTCGCTCTCAACCTTAAAGTTTTCCCCTCCCTCTTCCTTCCTCTCTGTTTCTATATCTCTCCCTCGCACTTCACTGTAGGCTCCCTGTTGCTATGGAGACCGCTCCTGCCATTGCCGAGAAAGAAAGCGATACCTGAGGAGAGGAAGAAAAGAAGGCACAGGAGCCGATGGAGGGATGAAGATGAATAGGGACGAAACGGATCAATACACTTCTTTCTACATTCCTGACCATGTTAGTATGTATTCAATTCAAAAATACTTCATTTGTCCGTCAAGGGACAATCTGAGGCGAGCGAGTCTGCAAACTACAGTTCACAATTTGATAATGCAACTTATTGAAATTGTGCAGAAGTGCATCTGTCAAGTTGAACTGACGATCTCTTGAATTGTTGCTGTTCAAGGCCTCTGGCATAAAATCCTCCCATTTATTACATGCAGGCGATATGAAAAGAAGCGTCCTTGAGGGCGTTATCTTAAAGCAATGATAGATATGTGACCACTGTTACTCAGAAATAAGAATATGAGTGATTATGCGTCGACTAAGCACATAATCACAACAGCGGTTACTCCTTTCCCGCGTCCTTAATCAAATTATAACCATATTTATAGGATTCATCAATTCTTTCCATTCTTCACTTTCAACTTCCAGTAACCGAGCTTAAGAAATTGCAATTTTACACAGACTCGGGCCAACCTGTCAGGATGTTCTGTTCACAGTAAATATTCACACATCCCAGTTTCTGAAAAAATGAATCTGGGGCGTTTTCAAAATGTTTGAAGCAACTCATGACTTTAACATTTCTGACCGAGCAGGGAATGGTGCGGAACACGCTCTGTAGCTCAGCCATGTGTTCATCCATTGTCTCATTTACACGGCCGAGCATCCAACAGCTGTTTCACTACTTTCTTCGCCTCTTCGAACGGCTCATTTCTCTCAGCTCAGACTCAAGCTAATGTCTCTTCGGTTCATTGAAGAAAACAATGTTATGGTTTTTTACTCTCCTGCACATCGAGCAAGACTTAGAAACAGTAACATTTCTGAATGGCCCCTCAAATTCAGATCATTTTATATACAGATAATAAATATATTGTTATGTAGCAGATTGTCTGTAAATTAGTGAATTAATAAGTCAAATAAAATGACCACAGGCTGAAGTTGTTGTGAAGTTGTGATGTTGCTATGACAGCCATTATTGATCTTTGTGATACTCTGCCATTCTGTTTTTATCAACGTTTTCCAGACATTATACTTTTGTGACTTTGACGTGATTCTTTCATAGGTGGTGAAAAAGTTTAGAGTCTGTTGGATGATTTGCAAAGTACAGGTTCTGGTCTGTGTCAGACTTTTGATGGAACAACATGAGGCTGGAACGCACTGACCCCACGGACAAGCCCTGAGCCAGACCTCAAAAGAAACGTTCACAGAATTCAGAATGTTTCAGCCGATGGTTCTGGATCAGGAGGAAAGACTCCAGCTGGGCCCGGTGTTAGGAGACACATACCCAGGTCTGACCAGCCTGAGCAGAGACCGAAACACCCGGTGATGCTGCTGAGGTACATAACTGATGATGGGTCGCTCACATCCTCTAGTGGTTGGCAACTCATCAGTGTCAAACTCGTGTGGAAGACTTTCAAACGTGCAAAGAATATTCTTTGTCTGATGTGACGTTCAGAGAAGCAAGTTCCAGCCTCAAACTGTAGATTTCATCGAGTCCATCTCTAACCTATGTGTCAATCAGATCAAGTTATTTCACATCTCTGCTGCAGTTTGAGGGGGATTTGCAAATTCTTACATGACAGCGCGATTGACAACAGACAGCACCGTCTTGGAATTAAAAACCCAAAATTGCTTTGTTAAGTGGATTAAAATGGGATTTTTCTCATTCCGATGTCCCTGTAATTTGGCCCCAGGAGTGAATCACACAGGAGCCGTTCACAAAAGCCATTTACTGCGTTCAGTTCTGCTCGGGCTGATGATTCAGTCCCATGAGATTCATTTGCAAATTACTGCCAAGTACTATGGATTTGCCCAAATGTTCACTGTGGCTCCACCATCCTCCTCAGTGAACAACTAAATGCAATCACAAAAGAGTTGTTACAGCAAACGCCGCTCACAAAGGAACTATTTAAAGAGTCCTCTCCAAAAATACTAACTTTCCAATCATAACCCTGCACGCCACATACACTGCTTCATCTGGAAATAGCAAGTTTCATATTGTTGTTTTTAAAATGTGTGCAGGACAATCTCATCCAGAGAACATTCCACTCTTTGTATTGTGTTAATTACAGCTCAGCCATGTCACTGAGTCCCCCCCTCTCCCCTCCACTGCCTCTGTGGGGGGCTGAGAACAACATCGCTCCCATGAGACGAGGTGCATGTATGCTTGTGTATTTTTTTTTTTGTGGCAACATAAACAAAAACCAGCACTGTGGCCAATTATATCATAGCCTGCAGGTAGAGTAGATTCTCTCCGGCTGGTTGGAATACATTGATATCAGTGAGCAAAGTTTACTTTGGCACCTTTAATTACAGGATCCGAACCAACTTTACACTTTACTGCATTTAATGAAAACTATTTAAATCATGTTTCTCTAATTTACAGTATTAGATGTAGCAGTCGCCAAGACTAAGATTAGGTATTATTTGATTTTTTTTTGGAATATAATCGAAAAGGTGCCTCAACGGTGCCAGGACTTTTTTCTAAAATACTCAATTGTCTCCCTCCTGCCGCCGCCGGCTGATGACATGCAGTCACACAAGCAGTCAAACACAGAGCATTCCTAAACCACTCTAATCTCCATGTGTAAATACAGACCTAGAGCCAGGAGGTGCTGGTAAAATATGAAGACGTGGAAGCAGGGGACACAGTTCTAGCCAGATTTGAAAATTAAGCCTGGCAACACGTCTCAGCTTCATTTATGCTGCATCTTCCTTTGCAAATATCAATTTTGTTAAACGCAGTATCAGGATTTCTTGATTAAAAAAGGTTTAATCTCTACGCTCGTGAGCATCGTCTCCAGAGAGAGCGTGGGATGAGACACGGTGAACACAGCTCTTTGTATCGGCCTCTCAATGTGCATGATTTTACCAAACCTGGCAACAATGTGTAAGTAACAATTAAGTGTATTTTCCAAAACACATTCTATGAACTACTCCTTTAATTTGATGTTCTTTCACATTACATGACATGAAAGGACCAGGGCATCAGACAGAGAATCTAAATTGTAAATAATGAGGCTGAAAGAAAAAGGTAATAAAGAGAATAATGTATGATGAGTGAGGAAAGGCAGCACCGTTTGTGACCTTGTTCAACTTTTCAGTAAGAAATGTACGTTTCTCCGGAGAGATTTTGTTTCTTTGAGGCGTTTTATCTTCCATCTATGATAATTGCCTCAAACAAAACCACGTGGGCGCTAACGTGGCCAGAGAGGAGTGATTCCATTGATCCTGAAAGCCGAGTGTGACTCCACGTCTCCAAACTGCTGCGAGCGTCTCGTTGCAGTTTTTTCGTAGACGGGTCTGAGATGCCACCTAGTGATTCTGATAGGACCACCCCTTTTTAACTGCTCCCTCCTTTTCCTGACTCAGCGAACGAGGATACAGGGATGAGTAGGACTGGTCTCCATGGCAACAGCAGATAGATAGACAGAGAGAGAGAGAGTGAGAGAGAGAGAGAGAGAGAGAGAGGGGGAAGAATACAATGAGGATGCTGCACTTACTTCCCACAGGCGCATACACAACTACATAAAATACACAAGTAAACACACACAGGTTTGTGCAGCTACACTTGATTGGACTTTGCGTTGACTTCCATTCATTGTCCAAAACCTTATCCCCAATCTTAACCACGTCTGTGAGTAACCTCAACTCAACCACAACTTGCATCAGAGCACAGTCCATGAGACGATCCCACAGGTCAATACGCCACATTCTATAGATCTGTAAAAATGACTGAGTCCACATCTGTCAGTGATTAAACAGAATTATGATATTTGCTGCCTATATTGAATGAATTGCAGAGTTACCATTAGAAGTGAATGAGCGAGGAAGGATGGTGATTTCATGACAAGACGGTCAGTGAACTGAGCTTTATGGGATTTATTTATCAAAGCAGCGGTCAACGCATATTTTTTTTACCTCAGGCACAACACTGTCCAGGGTCCATCGGCTTCCTGAAATTTCTCCTCTGTCTTCTCGAGTGCAGGTTTCAGCTTCACACCAGCAGCTCCTCACGCTGTCTCACGGACACTGAAGTGGGTCAGACAGCGGTCATGGTGCAGCTTTAACTCCTGCACCAACAAAACTCTCCACGTCCTCGCCTGCCTCTCAGTATGCACCGCACATTTCTCCTGCTTGGCTTCAGCAGAATCAGCAGCAGCAGATCATTATCGCTTGATGCTGACTCCGGCTTTTGTAGAGAATTCTTTTAGAAACTAGAATTTGCCTGATGGCATTTGATGTGAAAATGTTGAGGGTGTCGCCTTAATTTCACTTCAGAAGAATGTGCCGACTGACATCGGCTCCTCGTTTCCTACCTGTGCTGTGGGCCAATGAGGATTCAGATGCCGGTGTAGGAGGCGGTGGTCCTGCTGTCAGTTGCCCTGGAGATCAGTGGTGGGTGGAGCTTATATCCCCGGGGCACGGCCTGTGGTTGGTCAGGTTCATCTCTCCTTGGAACCCCGCCCACTGGGCCCTTTGCAAGGCCTTATGGGTAATGCCTCGCTCTGCTGAACATGTTCCTGCCTGGTTTGTTGTTGGCCTGGTTTGCAGTCAGCAGCAGTTGTCTTGTTGGAACCTTTTTATCTTGTCGCCATGTAGAGTTCCTGTGTGAGCAGACAGAAAAATAAGTTTCTTAGTGAATGGGAGGTTTACGAGCCATGTCCAGAAAACTTCAGACGTTTTCCGGAGGTTGTCTCACATATGAAGAACTCAGCAGGAGACTGTCCAGAACATCCAGGTGAGAGGTGGCGTAAAGTAGGCAGGAAGTGAAAACAGCACTGGCCCATCACATTAAAATAAAATGTCCCTTTTTTCCTTTCACACACTGTGTTAAAGATAAAATGTGCATTAAAACCTCAGTGTAACGATGCTGGGTTGATGTTTTGTCACATCTGAGAGACAACGAAGTGACTGTTGTGGCTCTGATGGAAGACAAAGCAGTTTTCAGTAAAGAGTAAAATGACGGGTTATAAATACTGACTGCTCGTGCATCCTGTGATTTCTTTCATCAGTGCTCTGCCTGGTACACAGACTTGTATCTCCGACAGTGATCCCTGAAAATAAAAGGCTTCGTGCATTTCAAGTCAATCTGAAAAAATATATATATATATATATATATAAAAAGGTGGGAAGAGGGGAAACTGGGATCAAACCGCCGACCTTCTGCTTATGACGTGTGAGCCGCTCGATAAGTAAGAAACAACACTGAGACAAACAGCGGCAGCAGCCTGCATGTGTTAGTTTGTCCAAGTAATCTAAATGACATCCAATAATGAGGTGGGGATGCTCGTCACCATGACAACACTTGGTGAATCATTGTGAGGTTCGTTATGGAGACAAAGGCCTGCGTCGAATTTGTGATTATGATTAGCGACAGTGTTAGCCTAGATACCAGCGTGTACACTGACGTAATAGTGTGTATAAATATACACTATTATATAGAGGCAGCATATTCTCTGCTTATTCTGAAGGCAACCTTATAGCCTCTCCTCTCCGCTGTATAATTCCATGCTTGTCAGTCATTCTTACCGTTTCGAAATAAAGCAGCTCAGTATAGAATTGCCTCGTGTATAATCTCACCCTTTCGTGGTATCTCTGTTTTTTTGTGTCATTGCATTGTGTTGTTGCTGTAGAAGTTTATGGTCTGTGAGCTTCAACTTCCAACGACAACTTTTAAATCCATTAAAGCATTAAATCCTAAAGGGTATCTGGGTCTTTCAAAAACAGCAATTCAAGAACTGCATTATTTTGCCACTTGGGGGCAGTGGAAACTATTTGTGATTGCGTTGATATGACGTTGTTTGAGTGAAAAAGGAGAAGGTTGCTGGCAAACAGTCTCTAACTGCGTCCGTCTTCCATTCAGTGCAGAGCAGGTCTACAGAGACGAGTTTTACCTCCTTCATCTGCCTTTGTTTGTTTGTTTGTTTGTTCGCAAGATCTTGGCAAAAAAACTGCTGGACGGACTAAAACAGAACAGAAAGAACATGTTGGTGTGGATCTGGGATATTTTTTTCACTTTCTTTTAAATTGCTTGATAGGATGTTTTTTAAAGAAAACTTTTTTTTGTGTGAATCTCTGTAATATTTATGGGGTTTGGTATAATTGAGTGTTTGGATCCAAATAAAATCTGGATCAAGTGGTTTCATACAGGTAAACTTTCTAATAAAACTGATTCCAGATAAGAGAATGTTTCACTCATTCATGAGGCAAAATCAAAGACAGCATCTTGAACAATCTCTGCAGTTTCCCTCACGATCAATAAATAATTACAAGTGTGTCCCTCCTCATGGACCAAAGAGTGAAGCAGATCATGTGACAGTAAGTGAACAGAACGAAATGGTCCTCGTCTCAGTTTCTCTCTCCGTCCGTTCTGAATGCTGACTCTCCTGCCCGCCCACCGGCTGCTTCACCCTCTTCTTATCTGCCGTTAGAAAACGAACCAGTGCCTCCTGTTGGATGAACGGCTGCAACTTCTCCAGGATTCGAGGGGCGATGAAAATGGATTTCTTCTGAGATAACCAAAAACTTCAGGGCAGATAGAGATTTCTAGTGTTTACGGTCTGTCTCGACTCTCTCCCTTGAACTCCTTCACTTCCATCTGTTTGTCCTCGCTCTCCAGCCCGTCCATCTTGGCACACGGAGCGGGAGCGAAGGGTGAATTAATAAAGGAGTGAAACTGGAGCACGACTCCCTGAGGTCCGCCTTTTCTGGGACGCTCACACTCTCTCTCTCTCTCACACACACACTTGTAAGGCCTACATGTGCAAAACGCCACATGCATGCTCATGCATTACTGGGGTGACGAGATGGTAAAGGTAGGAGACACAGAGGGAAAACAATCCATGCGTCCCATCCTCTGCATGCTCCTGTCTTAGGGTGGGAGGGACGAGAGGGGGGGGGCAGAGGAGAGGTGGAAAGTGACGAAGAAGAAAAGGAGGATGAGGAGGAGGGAGGGCAGAAGCCACGTGAGGAGGGATGCATGGAGAGTGTTGCCCAAGGCGGTGAAACCCACATCGGTCCCCTCTCCTCCATCTTTCCTTTTCTCTCTCATCTACCTCCTCATCTCATCTTCTTTCTCTCATTCCTTCACACTCCTCTCCTCATCTCTCTTCTTCTTCTTCTTCTTGCCTTTCTAAGGAACTAAAGTACATTTGTGCGTGTATATTTATTTATCAAAGATTTTATTTAAAGATGGCTCCCCAAAAGTAAAGCCAAAGTGTCCTGATCGCCCTCTGGTGGCTGGCTGCAATATAGGTCATAAATCTCACCTCCTCCATGTTAATATATGGACCCAACTATGTCAAATAAACGTTTCTCAAAGACTTTTTCTGTCATTTATGCGAAAGATGGCCACGTTTGTACCTGGGATATTTTGGCTTCATTTTTAAACAGTGGGGTAATGTTATCATCGGGCATGTGAGGTTTTAAAGTATAAAAACGACACTAAAAACAAAACTTCCCGACGAAACATCATCAAAAACCGAACTGGACAAAGTTTTACTGCAGCAAAAAATCTGAGCCATTACATTTTCCTATCGACAGGTTGCTTTACATTCAGGAAGGAAAGTATTGTTTATTAATGGCTTATGTAACCTTTTAAAAATCAAGCCCCCTTCAGCAAAGGGGAAAGAAAACGTCCCCCAGGAGTTTCATTGTGATTCAGAGCGTTGTAGTGGGCACAGTGAGCCAGGCACTGGGGATCAAGCCAGCGACTCTTCAACTACACACTAGATTTTCTGAGAGAGCTGCCAGCCAGCGAGCTTTTCCTCCCCCTGCTCCATCCATCTCTCCTCTCTCTGTCTGTCACTCTGTTTTCATCTCCTTCATCTTCATCCCCACAATATGCTGAGTGAAACAAGGACGGAAGGACAGGAAGAAAGGAGCGGATGAATGGAATTAACCGAGCGAATCAGCCGGGGAACAGAAATAAATGACTGTACGAATAAGTGGATGATTATGAGAGAGAAACAAAATTTACAATTCCTCTTTATTTCTGAGGTTTTGCGTCACCGGGAAATGACAGGTACACAAAACACCAATGTAAAGAGCATCTTTTGTGATGTTCATAAATAAAACTAATCAACAAACCTGAGTGATTCTGGGAATATAAATAGTAAAAAATAGATCAAGGTCACAGGAGGAAGAGCATGACGGAGAGGAATCTCCAGATATTGCTCACCTAATGACGCATGACAAAAATACTAAATGCTCACATGCATGAGTGAAAAGAGCAATCTGATACAAACACAGATGAGGTCTATGTTTCCTCATGAAACGTACAAATGTGCAGAACTTGATTTGTATTTATTTTTTAGACATGATGCAGAAATGAAGGGGTGGGATTTGAGGGACAGTGGGAGGGAGTTGGTGAGTGGGCAGACGAGTGGAAAGGACTGAGTGGATGGCTCAGGAGCAAACAAAACGAAAGAGTAAAATGTTAAAGGTTAAAAATTGGTTATTTCATTCCCCACATTTATTAATATGAAGCTTGAAAGGTAAAAAGAATAAAGCAGCTTCTGAGCATCCATGTAAAAACGTTAGATTCACTGAAAAGTGAAACCGGGTTAAATTTTCGAGGTCTTCAGGATTAAACTGGATCTTTCTGTGTAGTTGTCATGTTCTCCCTGTACCAGCTTCCTCCCACAGTCCAAACACATGCAGTCAAGGTTAATTGGATATTTAGGATTGCCCGATGGGTGTGAATATAAGTGTGGATGGTTATTAGTCGATGCACATCCGCTCTGAATGGATGGGACCACCGGGGACTGTTTTCAGGCTGGACACTGATTCTTAAAAAGCAGTCTTCCACAACTTTTAAAACTGTGCCTCACATTTATTAAATTAACTTTCAAAGCTGTTTCTTCAGTTAAGAAGACAAACAATGCTAAAAACCTGACGTGAAACTGATAAACGTACCTGAACAGTCCCCTTATGAAACAGCATTTAAATCTCCTGGATGCGAACCACCTTGAAAATAATCACGATTTTACCCTCGACAACATCACCTGCTTGAACTGCATTGTGAAGGACAGAATAAATACATAAGTGGGTAAAGTTTAGGACCAAGACGCTCTTAAAACGCAGCCATGTGAATGTGATACAATCAATTATCTGATGTGGCACCGATTAAAGTGCAACGTTGATTTAAGTCTTCATCTAGTATGTGAGAGGGATTACCTCGTTTTCGCTTTCTCTCTTACACACACACACACACACACACACACACAAAGGAAATCAAGCATATTCAAAAAGATAAAGAGAAAAACAGGCCAGGAGAGAGAGAGAGAGAGATGGAATCAGTGAGGAGAAAGAGGGAAATAGAGCAGGAAGGGAAACATGCAGGGAAAAAGTGAAAAGAAAGAAAAGAGTCGGAGCTAGAAGCTGCGAGAGGGAGAAAGAAAGAGAGCCTCTTGCGGAAGCCCAGGGGGTATCCTGCCATCCCAGAATGCTCTGCTCTAACCTACTTTGGTATTTCTGTTTCTGTCTTTGTCTCTGCAGCGCTCTGAGTGGGCTATAGCCTTTACACACCACAGCTCAAGGAGTTGTGTGCATGCGTGTGTTTCTGTTCTTCCATCCTCGTGAGAACCAAATACACACTGATGTGCATGTGTTCGCGCCTGTTCGTGTCTGTGTCGAGGACATCGTGTCCGCAAGCATCTGATCAGTAACTCTTCCTAAAGACGCTAGATGAGGCCTGTTGTCTCCGGTTTGGATAACACACACACACACACACACACACACACACACACACACACACACACACACACACACACACACACACACACACACACACACACACACCTCAGAGAACGGAACAGAAGAGGGGAGTTACAGTGAGGATGATATCAAAGCATCCAAACACTTGTATGAGTCTTGCTCTGTGTGCGTTTTATGTGTGTATTTATATGTAACATGTCATGAATGTGTGAGTCAGTGACACTGTACTGCATATGTGTCAGTGTATGAGTCTATCTATGAGTGAATGAGAGTGTGTGTGAGAGTGTGTGTGTGTGTGTGTGTGTGTGTGTGTGTGTGTGTGTGTGTGTGTGTGTGTGTGTGTGTGTGTGTGTGTGTGTGTGTGTGTGTGTGTGTGTGTGTGTGTGTGTTGAGGTTGAGTGGGCAGCCTGACGACCAGCTCAGCAACACGCTGCTGCCATGGAAACTAATGAGCTGAGCAGGGAACAGAGGAGATGTATCTATGTATTAAATCCATCTGTCGTACAACAGTGTTCAGTTTACTGTCATCGTCTCACTCTATCAATGGTTTCAATTCTTGTATGACTTTTATTTTGTTAATTATATAAATTCACTCAGTTGTTTCTGTCACTTTGGTGAATATACGTATGAAAAAGTGAAAATGACGTCAACAGTGTGACTGTGTTGAATTACTACATCTCAGCTGAGAATTTTTAAATCTGAGATAATCTGATCAACCAATAGTGAACCTGCACAATGAGAGTGTGTGAGCAGGTTTTAATTCCCGACTGTAAAGTGACAACACTAAAGGTGCATCTATACATTTAACATCCAGCACTGGAACCAGGGCTCCACCTGCTGCATACACACACACACACACAGTGAATTTTAAATCTGTTCTTCAGCAGTTAACAACTCTTTGACCCTTGAAGGGAACTTTAGACTCGTGTAAACTTTTCAACCAGCCTCCTGTTATCTATTAAACCTC
Organism: Paralichthys olivaceus; assembly: GCF_024713975.1. NCBI lineage: Eukaryota > Metazoa > Chordata > Actinopteri > Pleuronectiformes > Paralichthyidae > Paralichthys > Paralichthys olivaceus. The sequence goes on from NC_091095.1 coordinate 4,716,993, forward strand.
TTGATGGTAGAATTCTGATTATGTAATCTGCGTTTTAGACAATGACTAGTTTCGGGGGGGGGGGGGGGGTTCCCCAGGACTGACCGAGTTTGGCAAATTCCGAGCAGCATGGGGAAGCATCCTGCTGATCATCAGACCACATTGATTATTTAGACAGTAAACAGTGAATGGAGCAGACAGCAGATGGTCCTCAGAAAGATCACTGGAAACTACAATGGACGCGGTGCCAGAGCAGACGGCTCTCCTCCGTTTTACCTCATGTCCTTCTTCTAATCCTCGACCCCCCCCCCACCCTCAACCTTTCTCCCCAGGTCCAATAGCTTCATGTTTTGTCAGGTGGAATTTCATGGAGACACCTTAACAACACATCAACAATACTTTTGGCTAATAAAGTTCATTCAAATGCAGAAAACTCCGGCTTTTATATCAAGTCCCAGGTCTGATGTCCCGAACCCCTCGGCCCACAGTCTACCAGAGCTCTGAATACTGTTCAAGGAATGAAACAACACTGTTTTAAATCATTAGTCCCAGACACACTGTGAGTAAGCTGATGTGTCAGACTTTGGGCCACATCTTCGTACACTGCACTTGTGCCGTGGAACTACTTCACGACACGTTTATGATGAAGATGAAACACTATCTTTCCAGCCCTCTCCACGTTTGGTTTTAAATTGATTTTTCCAGCAATTCCACTGTCATTGCCATGTGTCCCAGAGCTGAGCATTGTGGGTAAATCTTTTGAGTTGCAGGAACATTCGAGAAGCCCACAAATGCTTTGCTTTTTTCTCATGGAGGGAAGGAAAAGAAGGGACAGGTGTGTACAGTGAATACTATCAGTTTGACTTCAGCTACTTTAAATAAGTGTTTCTCATATGTGCACTCGTTGCTGGAATATACAATATGGCGTCCACGTAAACCGGCCTTTGCTCGTTGTAGACTGTCGTTCACCAGCGAACTCGAAACGCTCCCTCTCATTGGCTAGTGGTTGGGATAAGGCTCTCTGATGACTCACTCGTCCTCTCTCTCTGAAAATGCACTCGAGCACAAGCTCACAAACAATGACACACTTCAAATGAGCGATATGTTAACATTTAAACAGAAGTAATTACTGACACTTTGGTTGTTCAAGGAGAAAACAAACAAACACAGAAGAGAGAAGACATCGCACACATCGGTGGTAACAGGAGTCTGAGGGGCCTCAACCAGAGCACCCCCCCCCCCCGTGGATCTGTGTGTGTGTGTGTCCATGGGCATCCTGTGCATGTGGGCGGACAGTGAAGCTGAGTTGTCATATTGGGCAGAACATATCTGCATATTCATCACTGAGCATCTATGTGAACGAGCCGGCACAGAGAGAGAGAGAGAGAGATCCACACACACACACACACACATGCAGGTAAACACAGATGCACAAATTCACCATGAGAGGTTAACCATATCCTTAAAAAAAATTGTGACCGCGTCGTGCTGTCGTCGACCGGAGGGACGGAGAGAGAGATGAAGTAGATGGAGAGACAGTAGAAAGATGAGAGCGAGAGAGAGAGAGAGAGAGAGAGTGATAGAGAGAGAGAGAGAGAGGAAGAGAATGAGTGGTAGGCATGCAGGAGACTCTGTGTGGGTTGACTTTTTCTCTCCCGGGTGCTATGGTAACCTACAGCGCTGCAGCTTATCATAGGAGAGGAGAAGAGATGAGGAGAAGATGAAGAGAGGAGAAGAGATGAGGAGAGGAGTGGAGGACTTTTCTCCTTTTCTCCCTCCAACAGACTAGAATATAGCTTTTAATAATCGTTTTTTGAAATAGTTTCTTAACTTGCTCATGATTATGGCATCACTCCTCTTAATGTGGTCCAGATTATTTAAGAATGGGCCTGAATGCTTTCAGAAATCATTCATGGAAATCAGTTGAGTATTTTTTCTTCATCTCGTTAACAAACACAGACTAGAACATTGACTCCTCAGAAGTAAAGTTCACCGTCTGATTGGGAAGATGAAGACTAACAGCATCATGTGTCTCATGGTCATAGTGGGTCAGAGGTCATTGGGATCTAATACTTATTATTATTTAACATAAGAGTTAATTTATTTTAAAAGAAATAATAAAACAGTAGAACAAAATCAAAGAGTGTTACTTTGCAGTGATTAGTGGACAACAGTCTCCGACTCTCTGCTTTTACTCAGATTCACAAAAGCAACATTTCACTTTACAGGATATTTTACTTTTTCTTCTTGTATCAAATTTAGAAATAAAACAGTGTTTGTGGGTGGACTTGTGTTTTGTTTGTTGTGACACTTGATGATATAAACAAAGAAATTACTAAGGCCGTAAACACAACAGCCCTTTGTTCCACGGTCTGTTTTTATTATGTTCGCCCCGGAGCACAATTCAGCAAATTAATCACAACATGATTCAGCCGCATGAAAACAGGCGAGCGCTTCATCAGCCGTCTAACAAAGACTCAACTGGTGCGGAGAGAAGAAACAGATTTAGGAAAATAAGCTGGAACCTGAAACACCATAAGATCCCAGTATAAACTCATCCACGTCTGCATAACAAATCATCAGCAGGTAGTAGTTAGGTGGATCTGAGCAAAGGGGCAGAATCCAGGATTGGATTGTAAGACATGGTGTTTTTGACATTTTCACTAATTTCACAGGAAACAATAAAATTCAGCATTTTTATGAGTGTGTGCAATTTGCTGCAGATCCAATTAAAAATTCCGATCTAGTGAAATAAGTGTGGTTTCATTAAGGGACTGTTGGGCCTTAGTGGAGGTATGAACTCCACTGAGCGCCAATCGAGTATTAAATCTGTATATAGATGTAAATTATGTGTGTGAATTAATTCATGTGACTATAAACATAATGTGCTGGTTATTAAGACTAGAAAAACACGATATAATTGATTATAATCTATTAATCCCGGACAGAATCATCCATGTAATATTTTAAACCACCACCACTGCGTAGGTGAGTAACGTGGCCTCGGCTATAATGCTTGTTTGAATTAACGTGCACAGTTTGGCCTTGGAGGAGATATTAGCTTAACTGAGTACTGCTCCAGTTTTATACAAGTAAGATTTATTACTGTTGAATCCAATAATTATACTGAAAAACATTTGTTTCTGAAAAGCCTGAGTCAAACACGTCATAGCATTGAAAGCTCATGGATCCTCAGCTCTTTGTATGAATTGATTCTTTCTTGCAGACACAGTCATCGAACGTGGAGCACGGCAGTTATCTGAAGCCACAGGACAATCACAGTCATTGATTATGGGCTGTTGTTAGCTGATCGCAGATTAACATGCTTCCACGTCGGTCAATAACGGAAACAATTCAAAGCTCATCATCTGAGTGAGTCGCACAGTGAAATCCTTTAGTTAGAATTCCTTCGTTTTCTTGATTTGTGACACGTGAATTAAACGTTTTTTTATTGTTGCAAAATCTGTCGAGGTTTGTGTCTCTCGTTCTTCTCTCTCCTCCTTTGTCTCACGCTCTTTCCTCTAATTTCTCACTGTTTCATAATCCTACTGAGAATGATGCAACCATACAGTAACTGTGCAGACAGACAAGCAAACACACACACATACAGTGACACACACATACACACCAGAGTACTTAGGACATTTTTCATCTGCACTTAGGGAGATATGTTGTTTGCGAATGAGCTCAGACTAACAGTTTCTCTCTGTAGACTGCATATAAAGACTTTAGACTATATGTTAAGACTGTAGACTGAGTATACGGAATGTTTATTAAGTATGTAGAATGTATATAAGTACTGTAGACTGCATATAAATACTGTATATAAAGACTTTAGACTTTACTGGAAAGTGACTGAGTTCAGTCAAACTTTGACCACTGATGATAACAAGTATTCACATAACAATTGACGTTACAGTAAACTTGACTCGAGGAAACTGAATCTCTGGGCGAGGGTGGAGACCATGTACTTGTGATGGGGATCGAACCTGGCTCCTGGCCTTGTTTTCGTCCCCCTAACCTTTTCCCACTCCTCTGCCTTGCCACTGCTCCGCAATCTACTGAAGCAGAAACGATTCCTGAAGCTTTGTATCTTTGTATCTGCTATAGACGAAGCTGTGAAGATGAGATGTTTCCTCCTACGCAGGCCGGCAGCAGCTCTGGAGACTCAAACACCTCCAACTGTAGCTGCGGCTGAGAAACGTCTGAGAAACTCCCTCAGGAAAACCTGCCCGTGGCCCCCATCACTGCCTTTAGGTGACAGATGGGCGTTTCTGGTTTATACCTGCAGAGAGGATCTGAATTCACTGAGCGGACTGATATCAGACCTGGAGTCACAAACACTCCAGATGTAGCATGTGATGAAATGAAAAACCTGTGTGGCTGCCATGTAAGTGAGTTTTTCTCCAATTAACAAGCTGAATCACAGTTTTATGAGTCAGTCAACCTCAAATTGTTACAAATAAAAATGTCTCGATTAAGGACGAGGTTGTAATAAGACGGCAGAGGAAGCGAAAGATCCTTGTGAAAGTCGTATTAAAGTCAGTTCCAGATGTGGACGACCTCTATAACACATTTTTTAAAAACTAGAATGACTCAGGAAAGCACACACTTCTACCAAGGCCCAACTGTCTCCTCATGAAACCACATTTAAATTCACCAGATCCACTTCTTTCCTGACCCACAACACATCCGTCCACCAGATTGCATGACACGGCAGAAAATAACTATCTTGTAAAATGTATAAATTCATTAATAAGTTCAATCTATAAATTTGCATTTGCAACTTTATATCTGACAATAAGATCTGAGGTCAGGAGCCGAACTCCAAATGTTACATTTTGTTCATTACAGCCTGCACCATCTGTCAAAATCTCCTAATTATTTAAAGTTCGGTAATGCTGGAAGAGCTAGCATGAGCAGGCTAACTGTTTTCTTTTCAGATGACTTGGTGAAGTCGATTTCCACAAATAAGATCAAAAAGTGTTTCAGAAAGAACGAGCCAACTTTATCGTCCATCCTATTTTCCCCAAAACGAAAAAAGAAGAAGCAGAAAGTTTTCTCACAGCTTAAAAGTGTGTCTGCGGGTTGTGGGGCTACGAGGACTCTTGGGGAGGGGGGGGGGGGGGGGGGGGGGAGCAGCTGAGCGGAAAAAAGCCAGGAAATCCCTGATGGTGCAGGAGCAGAGTCCTGAGGGCCCGAGGAGCCCGGCTGTCGTCTGACCTCAGGTTACTAATGGAGGTTTTGGGGAATCCTGGGTGGCACTGAGCGCTGGCACGCACGCCAAGCTCTTAGCGCTACTTGAACCTTTAATGCACGACCTGTGTCGCATCATCTCTTTTTAACGACGTTTCCAAAATGCAACAAGACACGAGGGACCAAAAGTTGCTTTTTTTTGGCCACTTGTTAATTCACACATCTGTCCACACCAGTGAAGAGCTGCAGAGATCAGGAGCAATGAACTGGATGAATTTCTCCAGTTGAGACTGTGACATTAGAAACTAAACGTCTTTGTAGGTTACAGACACTGGTTCTTCTGGACCAGTGGGACAGTGGGAAGCTGCACAGCCCTGATTCAGGAGTATAGATGGAGCGTTATGTAATTAATACTCCTCCTCCTATGCAGATACAGTAGACAAGCCTAGATATCCTGGCCTCAGCTGTAACTGTAGCCCTGAAATGACTGATCCAGCTCATACACACACATTCTAATCACCCTGCTTCACGTATACATATATATGTATATATATATATACATATATATGTAATTAAATCTATAAATACATCGACCGGCTGCTCTTGACTCAGCTAAAGCCTTTGCATACTGTAAAACAGGCTTCCAGTGGAATGTAGGTTTCATACAGTTACAGCTTCCACAGCCACGCAGCATGCAGAGGATCCGTCTTCCTCCCTGTCTCACCCATTCACACACCAAACACAGCCCAGAGACCAATCTATCAGAGGACAAGTGACTGAAGCCAGGACAGACACAGAAAAGTGGTGTGGGGGGGTCTCTTACCTACAAATCCCCTCTCCTCTTCTTCAGGAATCCTTCCTTTCCTCTCTCTCTCCCTTCAGCCGGCTTCCTCCTGCGCTCCAGTTTTCATCTTCAGGAGGAGGAGGAGGAGGAGGAGAGCGAAGGACTTTTAAATCATCAGCATCCCTCTTGCTCCTGTGTTTCCTCTCCTCTCTTATCCAGATTTCTCCACAGTCTCCGTGGGGTGAAGCTGGAGCATCAGTGATAACCACCACCACCGCCACCGCCGTGCGCTCTCCGCTGCAGGAGGCTGCACGTCAATCACGCCAGGTAACCTAGGGAACCGCTGGGCCCGTCCCCCTCGCCGGCGCTGATTGGCCGGGCCGACAGAGGAACCAGAAGTCACAAGTTCCTCACAGATCCACAGATGGGAACAGAGAGGAGAGAGAGCTGTGGTGGGATGATGTACAGAACCAAACAAACAGCACCGGATTGCAGTTCTCTCTCTCTCTCTCTCTTTCTCTCTCTCTCTCTCTGACTTCAGAGCCTGCTGCTTTATTTTACAGTTGCTTAGCAACAAACGGGCATGTGTGAGTGTGTGTTGCAGAGCGAGAGGGAAGGGATGTGGGGGAGAGAACGAGAGAGTTCAAGTTCTAAACTCTCTCTCTCTCCTTCCATCTCTCCTTCTCCCTCCCTCTCTCCCCAGTTTCTCTCTCTCTCTCCCTCCCTCTGTCAGAGGTGTGGATGGATGTTGAATATTTCAGTCCTCAGCAGCAGTTCTCTGTCTCATTATTATGGAGGTTGTTTCAGAGCAGACTGGACTGTTGCTGTATGAGCATCACAGGGAGTTAAAGGACAAGTTCACATAACCAACCTGTTTAATATCACTGCCCTCAACATACAGTCGAACGGTGAAAACTGACGGAGCTTTAATACCTGAAACCTCATAGCTCACTATGAAACTCTCCTGATGTGGGATGGGCAGAGACGTGTCGTTCAACTTAACAGTCTTTGAGTGAGTTGAGAGAATTCCTCTACTGTTACGAATAATAATAAACAGTAGCAATGGCGAGCAGCTGGAAACTGTACTCAGGTGATAGCAAATGTGAAAAGAGTAAATAATGACAATTGCCGGCTTCTGACCAAACCCTCTTTACCAAAAGTAGAAAGTCAAGGAGTGAAGGAGGTCACATTATCTCCGAGTCCTTTGGTTTGTTAGTTTGTGAGCAAGATTACACCGATTTCCCCAGAAACAACTGAAACAATCAGGCTTGTTGAGGAGACTGACGTCTGTGAGTGTGTGTAATGTGGTGCAGCTTGTTTCGGTTGGGCCTTGGTGGAGCTCTACTGTGTCGTTCTAGTTCAAAGCTTTGCTTTGAGGACTCGCTCGGGAACCAACAGAGTAAAACGACTGCATCTATCTTGCCCTTTTTTCATCTTAACAACCACTCAAAGCACTTAACAAGTCACATTCACACACAGAGTCATGCAGTCAAGCTTCTTTCTGCAGCACTTTTCATCACACATTCACACACTGGCGGGAAAGTCAGGGGGCATTTACAGTTCAATGTGTTGACTAAGGACAAAGCACACTTGAGGGTATTCGAACATTTGACACTTTGGTTTGTGAAAGGCACACTCTACCTCCAGAGTCACGGCCGCCTGATAAGATCGACACCCGATAAAAAAGTTTTCAGTGTTTAGGTTGAGATTAGATTTCTGTATTTCCTCCTGTCGAAGGTTTAACATAGAGGCAAATTATGATCTCACAAAATGGGCTGAACAATTCAAAATTTGATTATAAATCCAATGGCACATTTGTTTTCTTCTGTTCTACCTGAAGTTGCTCAGACATTCATAATAATTCTAAAGTAATTCTTCGTTGTTGTGGAGAGATTCTCTGTTTACATGTATCCAAGCTGTTTCTTAGATACTTGGATTTAGTTCTGGTGGAAACGTTAGAATGACACTTGTGAAACAGTTGTATTGTTAATAAAGTCGTCAGGGGTGAAAGCCACACCCTCACGGTGAGGTCACTGCATGGTGACAGTTGCCAACAAACACAGAGGACAACGTCTCCGCTGTCAAACCTGTTCACAAGATTTAAATGAATCGACGTCTGTCAAATTCAGAATAAGAGAAATGTGTGTTCACACTTACTCTTGCTTGAATAATACTTGTAAGTGTTATTCCTACTGCATTTTATGGGAACAGGGAGATAATCAATCCTACCTATAGGTAACCAGAGGTCATCAGATGGAGCGGGCGTTGATCTGCGGCGCCTGTAACATGGTGTTTCGCTCCACCAGGCTGCTGGAGAAACACACAGCAATGTTCTGCATCGGTGGTGAGGTGGAGAGCGGGGGTGTCGACGCTACACAGACCAGAACTCCTGATCTCACTCAGGTAAGAAACCAAACAACAGCTGATCAGAGGAGAAGAGTTCAAATATACAAAGGTATCTTATTCATTTTCCAATAGATACACACAAACCTTTATTTGTGAGTGGATTTAAAGTATGAAGTTGTGAACTCACCAAAATAGTTAAGAATGAAACGATTGAGAACCAGAACGTGAATTTCCACATAAAAGACCCCACACAGGTGAAAACAGGAATCTTTTAGTTCCCTGAAAAAAGTTCATGTGACTGTAAGCTCCAGTTACTGTTGGTCGAAACACAACTTTTGCATTTGTAGACGAAGGGTCAGAGAAGAAACCCCATCACGTGGAGCAGTGCTGAGGCCGAGCTAAAGTCAGGAACAGAAGACAAACCAGCGATCGCTCAGACGGACGCGGCTGCTCTGCGAAATCTGACTGACAAGGTAAAAAAGATCCGCTGCACCATGAAAAACACACAAGCTGACTCATATCCCCACAGGGATCCAGGTGTCAGAGCGACATTTGGTGTATATATATTTATAATGTAGTGCATTTTTGATGTCGTTATTTAACACTGTGGGCAACTCGAGGTCTTTGATTAAAAATTCATGTTTGGATATGTGTCAGTCAAGGCACACTGGAAGAGCAGGCAAATACTGAAAAGTATTTCTAATTTAGTTTTTCTATTTCTTTTAGTGTCTGTGAAATTTCTTTCTTCCATTTCTCAGTTTCACAGGTTGATGATGTCCATAGAAGAAAACCTCCCAAACTGGTCCAGGAGCTCCACAGACACTGAGGTGGACTCACTGGTTTTGTCGTTCTCCCTCCACATCTTGTTCTTCTTCCCACTGCACTGTACTTTTCAGCCTGTGAGATGAGCACTTCAGTGTATGTCAAGGTGCTATAAGTGCCCAAATGTCCTCTATAATGTAAAGGTTCTTTAATAATAGACCCAGTCCTCAGCCTGTGGTGTAAGAATGAGTCACTCCGAGTGAAGTCCAACAAAAAAGAACCTTTTAATGACGCCCGGGGCCAAAGAAGAAATCAATCTTTTCTGTGACATGTTTAAGAAGCAATGCTGCGTATAAATCTATTCATTTTTAAACATGGCCCTCAGCCGAGTCGACGTCATCTGGGTCACGCTGAGAGGCTGAAGGAGATGAGGGAGATGGCGACGTTCCACGAGCGCCAAGTGGCCCTGATACGCTCTCACAACCAGCAGCTGGAGCAGCAGAGAGACGGTGAGGGACACGTGGTGGAGGATGTAAAGGACAAAAACCTGCTTCTGTCTTCGGTGCGAAATTTCATGCCGAAGACTTCTCATCGCAAAATGTCACATGATGCAAATGCTCTAAGATGGTGTGTGTGTGTGTGTGTGTGTGTGTGTGTGTGTGTGTGTGTGTCAGAGTTGGCCCATCAGGTCAGTGTCCTGAGTGAGCAGAGCCGCTCGAGTCACCTGGAGACTCTGCTGACGGAGCTGAGAGAGCAGGAGGGGAGGGACGAGGAAACACTGCAACATCTCCATGCATTGTAGTAAGTGTGTGTGTGTGTGTGTGTGTGTGTGTGTGTGTTAATTTTAAGGTGAAGACAAGTTTAAAGGTTAGTTTAGGTTTAGGCTGGTTAAGGTTATACTGAGTCTCCCAGAGCTCAATAATCCTCTTAAATACACTCAAGCTTCAGCAACTTCCACACACTCATCGATGTGTCGTTCCTCTAACGTGCCTGACGTCTCTCACCAGGATCAATGAAGAACTCTCTGAGAAACTAATGAAAAAATCTCTCTCAATTAAATCTGTCCCCTGAACTCTATCTGCTCCATCTTTAACGGGTTCTTCCCAGACTCATTACGGATCCTTCCATCACGTTTTGTGGAAATCCGTCCAGAATGTTTTGGTTAATCTTGCCTTAAAAAAAAAAGACAAACAGACAGGGGTGAAAACATAACCTCCCTGAAGGTAACATGTTTAATTACTGTGTTGTTATGGTGAATTATGTCTGATCCTGCAGCGCTCTTTAGACGAATATTCCATGAAATGTGTTTTTTTTTCTTTCCTGGCTGCTCTATGACTCAGAGCATCAATTATGTATTTCATTATGCTCGGGTAGTTCCTCATTGCAACGTTTGTGGTGGAATAAATTGAATCCTTGTACTGTCGGGTGGATTCTGGCTGGGAGACTTCTCGATATGATTCAGGTTAGATGATTCGCTGTGTTTTTGGTTTTTTTCTTAGTGTGCGACCTGCTGATCAGCCAGATCCAGCCGAGGAGAAAAAGATGCATCCTGACAACTACAAGCTCATTACTTCAGCGGATGGGTCGCTCTCTGCCCAGATAAAGTACATGCCTGCATTCATCCTGAGGAATTTATTAACAAAAACAGCTGGAAGCAAAAACACAGAAACAAGTGCAGGTTTTCACCCTGTTCCTGTGTCTTCTCTCTCTGGTTGTCTTAATATATATATATATATATATAAAAATAAAGCTGTTTACATGTGAATAAGAATTTGTTCAGCTGGTTACCTGAGGGTAAACTCTGTCTCCGCTGCAGAGCCCTGCGACAGACTTACATGCAGTCAGGTGGGTCCGATCCAACCATTGTGGCTCAGATGATTGACCTGCAGGCAGAAGCCCAAAGTCTGGAGAAGAATCACGCAGCAGCAGCAGCAGCGTCTGACAGGGACAGGAGGAGGAGTAAGACTGACGAGAGCGATGACAGAGATTTACATGATCAGTAACAGAACTTAATTGTGTTGAGTGCTATCAAAGCTGATGATTCTGATACAAGCTGCAGATTCAAGACCGAGGGTAAATTACCTTTAGGCTCTGAGCCACTTCACTGTTCTCCTTGAATCCAGAGGTGAGGCCTCGTCTGCCGGGTCCGAGCTGGGAGCTGCTGGCTGTGGAGCAGGAGAACCAGAGGCTGGAGGAGGAGATCCTCAGGATGCAGCTGGACAGAGAGAGAAAACATGACTACCAAGGTTGAAGTCTTTGTGATAAACATGTTTTTAACCAGCTTAATATAATTTTAATGAGTTAACTGGTTGAAAAATTCATGCAGTTACTTAAGCACAATGTTACCATGGGATAGTCACAATGACGCTGCTGTGCTCTGGGAAAGTAGGTGAAATGTTCAGTGTCAGTTTTGCAGCGATTTGAATCCAAATAATTTGTTTTGACCAGAAGACGGTGCTGGAGTTATTACACATGCACCAAACATTAATACAACCCAACCAGTAGTTGTTGGTTTTTAACTCAAATCCACAAATATCGAATTCAGGGTGACACCAGGGGAAAGGTAAGAAATCACCAGCATATTTAGAATCAAACTTCTGGACAAGATGGAAAGTTTAAATTATTGGACAAAACTCAAATGTTTAAATTGATAATGTACTTAAAATTGCATAAACTATGTTTCGTTAATTGTGAGATTCTGCATTTTTCAACATTTTCATTGAGTACTCAGAGCTGGAACTTGATGAACTTCCTTCTCCTCTACGTCAGGGCGACACACGATGGACCCACTGGACTTTCTGGGTCCAGCTCCCTACGACCCTGCGTCAGTTTACCATCTTCATATACACACTGTGCATCCAACAGGCCATTCACATGTCTGAGTTTCCTTTCTTCAAACGACTTCCTCTGGTTTTTCAGAGCTGGTTTAGTGGTTTTCTTTGACCTGGCTCTGGGAGTCGATGCCTCTCAGAAAGCACTGCGTCTGCTGGCGGCTCTCTACTCTGAGGGTGTGGAAGTGGGACCCCCGACTCCTCTGCCCCCTGTCCAGTGTCTGCCGGGATTATCTTCACCTCTCACCCACAGCCTCACCCCTGGAAACGTCGCTCTTCTGTCAGTCAAACTGCCCGTTCCCAGGTAGGAGGTGAAGAGCAGAAAGGATATGGCACAAAAATGTCTTTCTCCCCAAAAATATAGTATAAAGGCAAATCTGGTGCAGCATTTTCCGAAGAGGCCCGGTGTCTCTTTTAAAATGCACCTGCAGTTCACATGCTGCAGTCTCCTGTTACATGTATGACACATGTATGTATTTCCCCTCTGCAGGATCCAGCCGTCAGCGTCGCTCTGCCTGGTGGTGGAGGTGCAGGCAGCCAGAGATCTGGATGTTTATCAGCAGGAGGTCTTCAGACTGTCGCCCTCTGGCTGGACACGACTGGAACTCTTTGATCAATACAACCAGGTTCATCTGCAGCGTCAGTGACATGTTGATGAACTGCTGGAGACGTGGAGAGTGACTCAAATATTAAAACTTATCTCCGCCTATGGGAGGTTGTTTTCTCACCTCTGTTTCTTTGTAAACAAGATTTCACAAAAACTACTGAACCAATTTCCATGAAACTCTGTGACGCATGACCCAAAGAAGAACCCATTGAATAATGGACGGGAGGTGAGACTGAGTGAAGCCTGAGCTCAGATGATGGAGCTAAGAAAATATCAGGATTTTGATTGAATAATATCAATTCATCAAAACTAGAATGACACTCAGAGCATTGGAGAAAGTGTCAGAAAACTATTTTCTGATCTGCACCAACCTTTTACGAGTTCTTTCCAGGACCCATGACACACCCGTCCACCAAGTTTCATAGAAATCTATCCGGTAGTTTTTGTGTAATCTTGCTGAAGAACAAACAAAACCACACGGATGAAAACTAAATCAAGTGGAACATAATGATTTGCTGCAGTTTTAAACCTTTGCACCTACACCTGCTGTCTCATACGAACATGTGAACTGTGTGCAGTTGACCTGTAGCTGAGCACGTATCCAGCACACTCATAATGTTGTTCTGTGTTATTGTCTCAACACGAACAGCTCTGTAGTGGCCACTGGAGGATGCCAGTGCGCCGTCTGCCTATTAAACCTTCACTCAGCATTGCCCAGCTCAACTCAATACCCCAGGTGTGAAGAGTTATTAGATTTGCAGGAGTTGCAATAATCATTTAAAACATTCGATTATATTTTATAGCCTTTTAGAAGTTAATTATATGGCTTTTTTAAAATTTTGTTTTAATTAAGGTGGGAAACACGGAGCTGTGTGTACGTTTGGCAAACAGAAGAGATCAGGACATGCAGACCCTGGAGAAGCCCGACCCTGCCAGCACCAGGCACTACAGATATCAGCCTGTAGTAGGTTCACAAGGGACATGTCGGAGGTCCAGATATTTTTAATCAGTTAATGTAATCTGGCCAAGAGCCAGAGGCAGTTGTAAGTTTGGAAATCAATTGTTTTGTCTCTGCAACAATTTTAAGAAAAAATGTTTTGTCCTATTTAAGCAGGTTTCACTGCTGGTTTAGTTATAAATCATCTGGGAAAATTAAATAATACATCTCTATATAGAAAAAACCAAATCTAGATAAAAGATTTTCATAACCGGACAACTGCAGTTTTACTCTCAACAGCAAGCAGCCTCATGTAAGGATTCTCTTGAATTGGATGCATGTCTGGGAGGATTTCTCTTTCTCAGTGTGTTCTTGGTGTGCCTCCACACAGGCGTCCTCTCTCCACATGACTGGCCGACCATCTGCGTCAGTTTCAGGTCCTCAGCCCACAGAGGTGGATCAACTCCTCCTGCTGAGCTCGACCGATCACAGAGAACCTCCACCCACAGACGGAGCCAGTCAGAGACAAACATGACATTCAGAAAACAGACAGTGGGGATCAAACTGATCACTGTGTAGATTCCTCTCCTCTGATCCTGACAAAGACATTTACTTTAGTCAAAGGACAGATATGCAAGAACGGTCATGGACTAAATGTTTCCAAACAAAGTGCTGCGATAAAATAAAGTACATTTTGAAAAAAATAAAAAAGCCTCATTTGTGTAGTTTCATCATTTAAAACTGGTTTTCTATATGAAATAACTGCAGAGAAATTGTCAAAGTCCACCAGCAGCTCCTCGCACCCAGTGATGACGTCAAATGTCATGATTTATTCAACCAGTGCAAAATGCTTCATGAGATTTACCACCACAGACCCAGAGTCCTGACGATCACAGACATGACTGGCGCCTGCTGCAGGGAGGTTCACGCTCAAGTTCACACAAAAATAAGTCGGACCCAATTCTGGATGGTCCATTCAGGTCAAGACTTTAGATTAGATCTATAAATACCATTTAGTGCTGGGCAATAAAACCACAACAATCAAATGATTATCAACAGCAACACAATAGAAGTTCAACATTTAGACTGAATGCTGGTTCAAGCACACTGAGGTATAACACAAGTGGTTTTGATGTTATACCTCAGTTTGTAAAATGTTTTACCGTTTGTCGAGTTTAAAACCACAACCTGTGTCCTGCCTCAACACCGTGAACCCAAGCATCAGGGCAACAGTCACAGATCAAGTCTTTCTAGTTAAAACTTCATTAAGTCCCAAGAAAGTCATTTTAAAAATGAAAACCAATGTGATGATACAAACTTACATCTGCAAATTCTTTATTTTTTTTACTACAAGTATACAAAACTGGACAGACAAATCTATGAAAATGGATCTTATTTACAGAAACAAAATTGCTGAAGGTGGAGGGGGGGGGCAGGACAGGCATGCTGTGCTGGTTCTCAGGATCAGGAATCAAACCGTCACGCTGAAGACTGAACAGAGGCCGACTTGTTGGCAGGCTACAAGAGAGAAAGCATATTTATTAGAACAGCAGGAACACAAAAGACTGTTTTGTCATGTACAGCTCTCATCAGTGTTAGTCGCTGCAGCTCTCTACTAACAGTACAAATTGTTCCCTTTGCAGAAAGGAGACAGAGAAGTGAATGTCAAGAAACGCAAAGAGAATTTGTTTAGAGGCTGTTGCAGCTGATGCTACATGTGTGGTTAGAGGTGCTCTGTGAACCAGCAGCAACTCAGAGGCGAGTTAAGCTGTCGGTCATTACATAAAAAAAATAAAACTTGTCTGGACGAAAGGATCCAAGACACAAAGTTGCATGTTAAACAACCCATGAGTTAAAGCGCCAAACGACACAGGATTCCTCCCGACGTGATGGTGGGCATTTATAGAGTTCTGATTAAGAGGTGAGTTTCCTCCGAGAGGAACAACACATCACCAGAACCACACGGCTGGTAACTACTGCATGTTTCTTCTCACCAACGATCCCAAGTCTTCTGTCGCACACATACATCAGAACGTAAAGACACAAGCCTATCACTCGCCTCCTGTGATTTTCCCTCCTTGACTCCATTGCCGTTGCTGGCACTAGAGTCCCCGCTGCCATTAACTGTGGCTTCCTGTTTTGCTTGTTTAGCATCAGTGTCCTTTACTGGGCTCTCCTCCTCTGGTTTCCTCTGCGTAGAAACAAAACCAAGACAAGGGGGAGGAGGAAGAGGAGACTGAAGTCTTGTGTACACAAACACCTTCCAGGTCGACATTTACAGAGAAGCTGAAAACCTACCATGTGTTACGTCAAGATCACAAAGTTGAACAAATCATGCAACACAAGTCGGCCCACAAGAAAAGCTTGAATTAACTCTAGCTCTACCACAAAGCGAACACAGACACACATGCCACAAGTACACTAACCCGCACAAGTCACACAAAAGCCACAACACAAAAGCTGAAGGCATTTGCAGAAAGCCATGATGACACCAACAGCCTGAGCAGGCAAGCACACACAATACACAGCACAGTTACCACATCACAGATCAACTTTGATTCTTCCAAGTCAGCTTTGTTCTGACCTGCAGGAGGAGATAAGAGTGTCTCACCTTCTTCCTAACGAGGTGGGAGATGTCTGAGACTTTCGAGGATGAGGCGCCTTCAGCTGATTTCACTGGAATCTGAAAACAGAAAGAAAAGTGGTTTGAGTATTCTATGGATTTACATCTTTGTTTTCTTCTGGTCAGTCATGCGATGACGTTACCTTGCTGACTGTGGTAAATGCTGTGGAGGATGAAGGGCCCCTGTTTTCACAGAACGCTGAAGAGGTTGAGGCTCCGCCCTGCAAGAGAAGGATTCAACTCTGCACATTTATCCCACAGTCATTTGTTAAGTTTCCTTTAGCAGGTAAATGCATTAAACATTTCTCTTGAAAGATTGTGAGCTCGTCTACATGTTTCTCTTTTTTTTTTCTCAGAATCTTGTGGCCC
Source organism: Paralichthys olivaceus (assembly GCF_024713975.1). Taxonomy (NCBI): domain Eukaryota; kingdom Metazoa; phylum Chordata; class Actinopteri; order Pleuronectiformes; family Paralichthyidae; genus Paralichthys; species Paralichthys olivaceus. The sequence continues at coordinate 4,733,427 of NC_091095.1, forward strand.
TACCATCAGTAGTGATTTGTTCGTCCACAAAACACACTAATGTTGAGGAGGAGGTTTAATCCCTGTGATGAGTGTGTACTCACTAGTGTCTGCTGGATGGCCTGGGAGGCCGTGCTGGCTGTTCTCTGGCTCTCCTTGGCATCCTCCACCTTTTCCTTGATGTCAGGCAGAAGCTGCTTCAGCTCCTCCATCTCATTCTTCTCTTCCACTGCTGCATCTGCTCCTTTTGCTTTATCGATCACCTTCTGCAACATGGCTGCACAGATAGATTAGGAGTGAGGTGCCACATTCCAACCAACTCAGTTTCACCTACACAGATGTTAGAACTCTAAAAGGAGTTTGCCTTCAAGGACAATGATCAACAGCAACTATTAAGGCGTGATTGTTAAACTCCAGGTGGAAATTGAAGTCGGTAGAAAACATCTCAACAGCAAGTTCTCCCACACAGAGAAACGATAACCTTACCCAGACGAGCCTCGATGACTTTTATGGAGCTGTTGTAGTGCTGGATGGCCTGGCTGTACTGATCCATGTAGCACAGTGTGGTGGCGACGTGGTAGTGTGTCTCAGCCAGCAGACGACTGTGGGAGGGTAAGTGCTTCAGCTGCAGGGTGAGACACTCCTGAAAGTCCTCTAGTGCCTGAGGGTAGTTACCTGAGGGAGCAGGCACAGGTTTTGCAGAACTACATGAGTTACAAAATAGTTGCAATGTAAGTGACAAAAAAAAAAAAGATTTAAATACATTTCAATCACAGTTACTTGTGTGGACGATCTGAATTCTCACATGGGAATTATCTGGAGTTTACTAGATGTGGCGGTAAACGGCAGCAGAAACTGACTCACGCATTTGCAGCCCCCTCTGGATAATTTCAGTAAATGTGTAAAAGCAGCTGAAGACTACACAGGAGAACAACATGCTTTCTTTCATTTCAAAATGCAAGTTAAAAAGAAAAGTCTGCAGGAACATGTGCTGCAGGAAACACACCCGATTCAGCACTGACTTCTCCGAGTTTCAGATACGTCTGTGCTGCCATCAGCTGTTCATCTTTGCTCTCCTTCCTGTGGTGAATGAACACATTTAATTTTACCTCATTGCTCCATTAATACTTTTAGTTTTCCATTTTGAATTATTGTCCTCACCTTTTATAGATTACTTTTGCCACTTCCAGCATCTCCCAGGCCAACTGCAAATTTCCAACTTCCTCCTCTTCCTGAAAAAGCACAAGTTAAAAAAAAAATATATATATATATATATATTTCTCAACAACCACGCTCAGAGACTTGTGAAGGAAAACTCACTTTATTTTGTCCATTCTTCTCTCCATCCTCATCATCGTCGTCGTCATCATCATCATCCTCATCGTCGTCATCATCATCTGTTGAAACGACAGGATATTTAGACGGAGCTAAAAAACAACAGCTCAATGCACCTTAAATAAAATTCAGTGCAGTCCCCTTCACCTTTTGTAACCACTGTCAAGAGTTAATCACTTCTTAAATCAAGAAACACCAAGTTTGTGCGACACCCATCCACACCAACAGTGCTCAGTATCCAGAGATCTACTGCCCTCTGCCTCCTCCTCCTCTTCTTCTTGTTCAGCCTCTGCCTTGGATTCCCCATCCTCAGGTTTCGCTTCTCCATTCTGCTCTTTAACAATTTCAACCTTTTTCTCTGTCACAGTTTCATTTCCAGGAGACCCATGTGAATGTTCTCCCACACCGTTGGTCTTCTCAACTCCATTCACGGCAGCCACCTGGACTGGGCTCTTTGCTTTCCCGTTCGCTGATTCATTCACACGTTTGACCGGAGACTTTGCCGCACCATTTTCTCCTTTGACCGTAGCGTCAGCTGCCTCAGTCTTTTCCTTCTCAGCCATTGCGTCATAGACCTGCTTTCGTAGGTCATCTCTAGTTTTGTCTGAACCACAGCATTACATAAGAATATATTTTTTTTGATAAAGAAAAATATATGTACATTAAGTTTCCCAAACAGGGACACTAACTTCATTGTTAAGACATTTGTATTCCAATGTTGTATTGATGTGTCAAAATAAAGTTATAAAGTAAGTAACACCATAAAACTCTAGAAATCATTAATGCAGGCAGCCATGTACTTGAGACCTGTGTTTTGACCTGGTTCTTACAATACAGACGAGAGCGCTCTGCAATAAACCTGTGATTTTGAGCAACAGGGAATCTGTTTTCATGGTAGAACACAATCACATGACAGAAGTCATCAAGTTAGATCTTGTACAAAAAAAAAAAAAAAAAAAAAAAAAAAAAAAACACCCCAGGCTGCCTAATCAGTTATCGCTGTATGAAATACATAGAAAATGTTCCTAATTCTTACCATCTAGATTGCTGGCACTCTCAATGTTTGAGTTGTTGGGCTGCTCCTCTTCCTCCGACTCTTCTGGGACTCCCTCCAGGGCATTGCCAAGGACGCTGTTCTCCATCCTGACCAAACCCCAAAAAAGACCTGATTATCAAAAGAGTTACTGCTGACAGGGGAAGATCAAGTGTCAAGTCCACTAAGTTTCAATCTGAGCCCAGTTGAATTATCCAGGGAGCTTTTTACAATATCTAGCAGAGACAAAAGTGAAAGAAAATACAAAACAAAGCATCAACGTTGTCAGTCTGAGTGAAACCATCCTGCAAACAGTATGAGGACATTTTAATGTCAAGGAATTTGACTACACCAACCTGGCAAGTTCCAGCAGGGACTTCCCACAAAGGAAGAAGGCCTCGCCACACTCATCTGCAGTGTCTCCGTACTTTGCAGCTCTGACAGAAAGACAACACACAAGCGTTTAGTGGAGCAGGGGGTGTTGGGGTTAAAGTAGCAACAGCCTAATATTGAAATGAGCTCAAATTAAACCTCAGCTGTTTTCTACACATCTGTGTGATTTTGATTATCAGCTCTGGATTTCTTCCGAGGAGTCAGTGGCTCCTCTTCACCGTTGTGTACTCACAGCATACTGCAGGCGTCCTGGAAAACACTGACAGCAGAAACAACATCTCCCATCACCAGATGTCTGTTCCCTGTGCCGATCAGCTTCTTTGCCTCTTCCATGACGTCGACAGAGCTAAAGGGGGAAACAAATAAAAAAAGTTGATTCAAACTTTACCATCACCCATTGAAAAGGTCAAATTTTACACATAAGGAACCTCTAAAGTTGATGATATTATGATAGAGAGATTTTAATTGAGGGGAAAACAAAAGAATAAAACTCATCCACCATTCTCACCATAATGGTTTTAAAGAATTATGCAAAAACCGGAATTTGATCAATTTAGAAGATTGTATTTATTAAATTTACTCCAGCCATTACTCTTATTGTGTTTACTGACAAAGACTGGACTGAAATACAGTTTCTCTCTGATCCCCTGTGCAAACATACAAGTTTGCAAAAGTAAGAAACTTTTAGGAAAGTAAACAGACGCGTGCACTGATCCTCACCTGTCTGCAGCTGCAGCTGACGAAGAGGAGCACGGCTTCTCGTCCACGCTGCAAAAGTTCAAACTGAAGTTGAGTCAACAGCAAAGAGAAAAAATAAAAAACAGAAAAAGATCCCACGAACATTCACCAGACTCTGAACACGTTGAACCGCAGCTGTCTGAGCTCAGTTTAACTCTTCACTCACTGAGTTCCCGAGCTGTTAGCTAAGCTGCACTGTTGTTAGCGCCGTGTAGCGTTAGCCACCTAGCTGGAGGTTAGCTGTGCTTGTTAGCAGAGACAACACGGTGCGGGTTTAACGTTGCTACGCGGTCACAGTGACCGAGAGCCCGTTAGCACGACCCGACCACCCCGTCGCAAACAAGACACACGCTAGGAGTGCTAGCACACATGCTAAGCTACAGAGCTAGCGAGCCGCACGTAAACAGGGAGCACAGGGGGGGGGGGACAGGACGAGCGGCGGTTTACCTCGCGGAGCTGGACGCGGTGGTTTCCTCCGGCATCTTCTCAGGACGACAGTAGAGACGGAGGCGGCAGGAGAACAGGAGCTGAGGAGGAGGCTCAGATGCTAAGTGAGGGTCTTTGTTGGCGCGCTTAAATACAGGAAATGAAGGCTTTCTGTTTCCGCCTTGCCCGGAACGCGGGAGATTGGATTTAAAGGGGCCGCAGCACCGAGGTGAAAAGGTTAAACTCCAATTATCTTTATTTTGAAATGATGGAAATGAAGTCAAGAGAGGTTAAACATGGAGGTTCGCATTCAGCTGGGGTCCTGCACACATTGTGGGCAATGAGAGAGTGGATACATTAACCAAGCAACAGGAACTTTCCCAACCAGAGGGAAAAAGGGTTTTGCATGGAAGGAAATCCATAAATATCATATTTATTATCATCTGCATTCAAAACAGATGTTGAAGGAAACAGAAGAGGAAACAGATCGACTCAGATCAAGCCTGGATCGTGAACCGGTTAACTGCAGGAAGTGTACACCACATAGGGAGGACGTAGAGGAAATGGAAGCAGCGGGACGAATAGTACTACAAGCACAATGAAAACTACATAAACCGTCATAATAGTAATATTTTGCTGTAGAGTCACAGGCCTAAGCTGCATGTTTCTGGACTGTGAGAGGATCAATATTCTGGCCCAACTTGCTTGTTATTGTATTAATAAACATATTTAAACACTCAACATGCCTATTGTGTTCCCTAGTTAAGAGAACATACATGATAACTATAGTTTACACTACACAATGTCACAAATACTGTAAATCTCACAACATGTAAGCACTTGCACTTTAGTATTTCCAATTTATGCTGCTCCATCTACTCTGATACATGAGAACTATTGTATTTCACCAGTGGATGTTAGGGACATAACTTCAGTTGTGCACCTCAGTTGTGAGACTAAAAGGAAATGTGACTGGCTACTATATATATCGCAGTACTATGAAAGCCATGTTGAACCAGGAAGCCTCTTGCTTGGGGGCCACAGTGCTGGATTGATAACAATTACCCAAGAAGTCCAGCAGGTGACGTCCATGTTGCAAACTTTCTGTCCCACAGATTCTTCTTCACTCAGAACAGCAGGTCGAGTTTAATTGAGCTAATTTGCAGGAACAGCTGCTTTAAAATGAGAGATCTACAACTGCAGTTAAAAATAAACACGTTCACATAACTTCGTGTAAATTAGGTGTGAGAGCTGCAAACTGTCTTTTTTTTCTTTTAGATCATGATTGTTCTGACAGATATGCATTTATTGTATTTAGGAAAACTGAAAGTACTTTGCATGCATGGTGTGAATGTCAATTGAAGTGAAGTGGGTGAGAAAGAGAGGGGGAGAGAGAGAGACGAGGGGGAGGGGGGTGCTACTGCTCCCTCACTCCACGGGCTGCAGATGAAGTTCGCAGTCAGTCTGCACGGTGCACCGGGACTTTACATGAATTCACACTGAACCTCCGCACTCTCCATCTCCTCTCTGACATGTCGCCATGTTCCGTGCAGCCTCACAACCCGCAGACTTGCTCCGGGTGATTCTACTGATTCTGCTGCTTGCACCGGAGAGCGGCTGCGGAGGAGCCGGGGCGGACAGCTGTCATGAGGTGAAGACAGCCTACATGATGAGACAGATAGGCCCCGTGGAGCTGGTGCCGGACTCACCGGGAACAGGTCGGTGCCTCTGGAGAAATGAGACAATTGTAGAAAATGTTGAGTTGAAAAATAAGTTGTTTAAACTGAATCATGTTGAAGCACAGTCAAGAAAATAAAATAGAAATTACATCTTAAGGAATTGTTGGTGTCTGTACTTCAACATGATATTTAGATAATATAAGATCATCTTTTATTAGTCCCAATATGTGCAATGTTACAGCAGCAAGGACAGTGAGAAACTGACGAGTAAAGTACGAAGCAACATAAGTGTAAGGAAATATAAGAAATATAGGAAAAAGTCAACAGAATAAAAACTAATTCAGTGTAAATAGAATAAGAATATTGTGTTGAATATAAGAAGTATAGTGCTTCAGCATTTTGACCATTATATAAAATATAGAATATGTGCATAATATAAATTCACTACAAATCAGGTCATTGTTATTTGTAGAAAAGTGAAACATATCATTTTGTATGAGATATTGGAATAGAAGAACACGTATATAAGCTTATATAGACTCTCGTAAGTACTTGGCAGGTATGATATACGATATGAATATAAACATATGTGCTATATATGTACGGGTAAAATGTCACAGTAGAAAGCAGTTAACAATAACAAAAATTTTTATGAAGGTATTTTAGGTTGAGACAACTTTGGCAATAGTGGAGAAAAAACTGTAAAACAAAGAACAATAGTATATATATATATATATATATATATATATATATATATATATGAGTTTATTAAGTACGATGCTGTGGTATAATGAAACTGCTGAGAAATGTATAAAGTTGGGGTCATCTCCACAACATCAAATAGTTTCTGCATATCATATTATACAATAATGTAATTTAAAATAACATAATTAGGACAATCCTCTGCACAAAGAACTATTATATCTGAGTGCCTGCTCAAGTACATTTAGCCAACAATACCTACTTTTTACTTTAGAGGTTTTGAGTATTTGACATGTAATTGAATATTTTTGCAAATAGTAAAATGTTATATTCTTGTATTTGCCCAGTTCAGTAAACGTTCCAAATACTACATCACTGTTAAAAGCAGCAGTGTTGAATTAACGTTGTTACTTCTCCTGCTTTAACAAAATAACTATAATTGATATGATTGTGGCTTGTAGCTCACACAGGGTTTAGACGTTCAGATCCACAGCTCATGATCTGCAGGGGCCGAATTCCAAATATCAGAGCTCATCACTGGGCTGCACAGGCGAGCACCTCATGGAGAGAAGCTATTTCTGTTGAAAACTAACCTAATTATTGAGGGACACATATAGATCTCTCGATGTATGCACGGCTATAATTAGCACTGTTATAGATACTCCTCTGAAGATGAATCTCAACAAAACTTTCCAAAAAATCCACTTCTGTTATGAATATTTTATAACCTGCAGCCTTGAGGTGATCTCTGATGGAGCTCATGCAGCTGCAAGAGAAAGAAAAAGTCACAGTTAGATTCATCTACTGTTATAACTGTGCTGAGGGGCAGTACGTCCAGTGCTTGTGATTGTTAACAGGTAGTTAAGTTGTGACCTCAGTGAAGAGTCATCTGCTAATTATAGTTGGTTACAGCAGCAGAATCTTTGCACCAGGTTTATCTGACATTCATTGATCTGCTCTGAGCCGTAAGTTAATTATCTTCTTTCTTTCTTTCTTTCTTTATTACATCTACTTGAATAGTTGCTGCACCTGACTGTTCACATGTTTCCGGGAATAATTTTCACAAATTTCCAGAAAACAGATTAATTGAAGCTTCCTCGCACATGACTTAAAGTCCGGGTGCAGCCAGACGTCCAACCGACCCACTCCCCTCATTGTGAACGAGGACATACAATCACCAATAAACTGTCTCAGTCACGTATTCTATGTTCAGACAGGGATAATAAGAATAGCTCAGAGTTTGACATTGTGTGTGTGTGTGTGTGTGTGTGTGTGTCAGGTCACACATAGACTCTCACTCTCCCCCTTGATCTCAGTCAGCTGCTTGACAGGTTTGCTTACAACAGTCAGGCTGCTACACAGACACACATCATTTTAGTGAAGCCATAAAACCTGATGCACTAAATACTTTTACATCACAGCTCCCTCATCAGATTATTTCATTTATTTTCATAAAGATTAAACTTTAAGGACAAAATCATTAACTCTGAGACGTGTGTGTGCGTAACGATGGAATCTGATCGGAGTCTTTATTCTTGAAAAGCTAAAACAGTTTTTAAGATATATACATATATTTGAAAACGTGAATAAAATATACAAAAACCTGTGCAGACGCAATTACACATTTTCTTCCACTCAACATTTTGTGTTGGATGAGATTCAACGTCTCTGTGACCGCAGAACTGCAGTGAGGTCATCGGGTCTGAAGCCTTTTCCCACGTCCGTGTCTTTCAGACGAGTCTCTCCGAGTGTGCGTCCACCCCGGGCCCACCTGCTGCACGAGTAAGATGGAGGACAGCTACATGGCGGCAGTTCGCAGCGAGACGCAGCAGAAGATGCAGTCGTACAGCTTCGAACTCAAGTACCTGATCGCTGGACACACCAAGACATACCAAGGTAAAGGAGAGAGAGGTGTGGAGGGAGGAAATGTTGTTGTTGTGGTGTTGTGTAAGTGTAATGGGAATTTGAAAAACATGTTTTCTATTTGTCCAGGAAATTCAAAAAAGCAAGTGGTAGAAGGGGCGAGGGGAGGGGAGAGCCAGAAGATATTATTCATTCCTCATGGAAGTTTGTTTTCTTGAGTATTAAGAGGTGGCAGACGTATTTTTCAAACAGTTGATTAATTAATCAGAAAGTTTGAAGGCTGATTACTTTTAAAGCAAAAATACCAAAATCAATTAGGCCAAGGTTTGTTGAGTGTGTGTAACTTGGTGCAGCTGTTTTAATTCTGCTGTCCAGATCTGGACAAAGAGCAGATCCAACATTGCAAGCATTTTCCCATTTTCACCAATTTCCCCAGAAAATAATTCTCGGGTCGTGATAAAAAATAATCTGACATGTTTCGGGAAGTGATATCTTTGAGTGTGCAAAATTCGGTGCGGATACATTGAATTATTGGGGACCTTGTCGGAGGTATGTGCTTCACTTTGTGTTTTTCTAGTTTTTTATTTTCTCATCAACCTCCTGGACTCTGTCAGGGCCGTCGCTTTATTAATAAAAGAAGAAGAAATCAGAGAATTGATCAGAGAACCCAAAATCAAAGTGACATTAATAGCTGTGGTGATTTTGATGTTTTAACAACTCTGTCAAGTGCCTGTGTCCCCCCCCCCGTCATTCTCACTTTGTGCGTTCATCATGAAATGGCTAGTTTGTGTCAGGGTGGTGGTGCGGGGCCAGTTTATTTTGTGAGGCGCCGCGGTGGCTCGCCAAACAAACAACTGATGTTCGATTGAATGTGAGAGCAAACTCCCAGAGGGAGCAGCGGAAAACTTTGTCACAACTCTCTGCTCCCTTTCTCCGTCTGTCTGTCTCTGTCGCTGCAATAATCAGGTTTTGTTCTTGGCCAATGAGAGAGCGAGGGACGGAGAATGTTTACATTCAGCACGTATCCGCAGCCGAGTGTTGTTGCTGTGGGCAACAGCCGGTCTCTAACGGCTGCTCTGAATAGGAGGAAGAATACTCTGCTTGTCCACTTGTCTCTCAACGCTATTCACCAGTCTGTGTGAGCATGTGTGTGAGGGACACAGACCTTGTGTGTATGTGTTCCATGAATGTGTGTGTGTGCAGATTACCAGACGGATGGAGCTGATGAAACCCGGCAGACGGACACGGCAAACATTTACCTCCGTGTCTCTCTATCTCTCACTGTCTTCATCGTCGTCTTCATCAACGCTCCCAGGCTCAGTTTCAGCTGCTGTTAAAACATCGAGGGGTGAAATTATTGCAAAACACCTGCAGACAAAGAGAAGAGAATTTACAGTGAAATTAAAATGAATCTAAACTCTAATTTTACCCAAATAACAAAATCCTGATACGGTGATATCTGGTTTTAACCTCAACTGGACTTCGCTGTGTTGTTCATAATCAGATGAAACTATTTCCTCCCACATGGAGCAGTTAAAACTAAATCTTCTCTGCTAAATATTTTAATCTGAATTTTGAGAACGTTTTGATTTTTTTTTTATGATGCAAGAAATTAAATTGATTTAGCATCTGAGCTGAACCTTAAAGGAATGTCTCTCCAAACACCGTGATTATGAGCCACTAGAGAAACTGAGACATGCCCAGGCTCCATTTACACCCTCTGGATTACTGTGTGTGTCTGCGAGCTTGCGTGTGTCTCTCCTGACACTGTAAGACCCTTGTGTGCCCTCTTCTTCACGTCGCAGCTGTCGTCGATTGGACGACAGGGGGAAAGACACCAGGGGGAAAGAGCCAATCACATGACCCTCGAGCGGAGCGGTCTTTGCCTTGTCACTCGATGCCGTTTGTGTTTGAGTTGCTGTCACCAGGACATGGGTATGCAAACACATGAAAGTGAGACGCTCTCGCTCGGTGCTGCTGTAAAACCTTGTTACCCAACCAATAATAATGATATAGTTTGTTATATAGGACTTTGCGTAGCTTAAAATGCTGCTTGAGGTGCTTAAGGATAATAGAGGACTAAAATGGATCATAATAAGACGAGGAACGATTTTAGAAACATTAAAAATGTATAAAAAAGGGTTAAAAACTAAGTTTAAGTTTTAATAAATAAAAGATATTGTTAAATGTATTAAATTAGAAGTAATTAGGTGATAAAAGTTCAGTTTGGAGCAGTTTTAGCGTCTAGTGGGAGTTTGTTGCAAATCCCTGTTGCATTATTTAAAACATTTGTGTGTTTTGTTCATAAATTCTCTAATAAATTGCCGTCACTCACAGAGTCAGGTGGCTGCAGCTGTGAGAGCGTAAAGATGAAGATGACATAAACACACATGCACATTGAAAGTCACAGATATATAGGTGTGTGTGTGGCTATGTTTGAAAGTTGCCAAGTTAAAAAAAAAGCGTGATGTCAATCCGCTGGCATCCTGACACACACACACACACACACACACACACGCACAGTGGTTTACAGCCTCCTTGAAGGGGTGGGGGTGCTTCTTTGTTGGACCCTGTCGGACATAGGAAACACAGTGGATCATGAGATCAGCGTCTCATTATCACCTGACTATAGATAACAGAGTGGTGAAAAAGAACAGAGATGAAATATGATGTGATCTATAAACTCAAAACAAGGTCGTTCAGACAAAGACAAGGAAAACCGATGTATTTATATATTTATCTGACTGATTGAAGTGGAGCTTGTTTTTAACTATGTCACGTACAGTCTCCTCCCGCCCTGATGTTTGGGTCATAAGATAAAAATTAGCAGTCATGAGATGATTAATGGAAGGAAACAAAGTTCTGATACAGAAATCTGTTTTCACTGCATCTTTGTTTCTCTCTTATCTTTGCTGTTTGTGAAATATTGGATAATTTGAACGTTTAATGAAGTTAAAGCAGAAGTTGAGAGAGGACGTTCCTCTTTAGCTCTAACTACTTTATTTGATGTTTACAAACTCCTGGTTTAATCTTGGTTTGTCGTGTGTTTTTATGTGAAACCTGAAATCTGAAGTGTAACCAAGGTCTTAAACAGATAAAAAAAAATGTTTGTGGGTACAATTGGGTACATGTATAAAAATGCAGTCGGTGGCAATACTGAAGAAAGTACCTCAATACTTGATGATTGTGCAAGGTTTCAATTTCATTTTGGATTAACCACGTAAACTATAGCTCACTGAGATTGTTGCTCAATCATTTCCTGGCCCGGTGTGATGACAGGTCATCAAACTGGATATCCACACAAAATCAAATCTTAATATAAAGATGGAAGACATGACAGCTCCCCTGGTGGCTGGCTCCAGTATAGGCTTCTTCTCTGGTAGTGGGACACGTGGCGTCCATCTTTATATACACTCTATGGTTAACACATATTACTTTCATTCATGACTTGTTCTTATGGCTGATTGTCCTCCTTCTGTCTTTCTCCCTTGTTCCAGAGACCTTTGAGTCGCTCGTGTTCTTCACGTCTAACCTGACCAGCTCCCTGTTCGACAGCGCCTACTCCACCCTGGTTTCCGACTGTCGCCCCCTTGTGTTTCAGCTGTTCAACGGTATCAAACGCCACCTCTCCGGAGAATCGAATTCCTCACTGGAGAACACTGTACGTCGATTCTACAATGATCTCTTCCCTTTGGTTTACCGACGTCTGCTCAACCCTGGGATCGGCCACATGTCTCTCCAGTCCCCCACCTCCACCACCCACGATGACTGCCTGCGGTTGACGAGGCAGGACGTCAGCCCGTTTGGACCCCATCCTCGCCTTCTGGTCAGCAGCCTGTCCCGTGCGCTCGGGGTCGGCCGAGCATTGAGCAGACTGCTCAGACTGGCCGGTGAGGTGGTGAACGCAACCGAGAAGGCGTCGTTATCCAGAGAGTGTGGGCGAGGCTTAGTGAGGATGCAGTACTGTTCCCACTGCAGGGGGCTGACTTTGATCCGGCCCTGTACCGGACTGTGTGTTAACGTAATGAGAGGATGTCTGGTGAGTGGTTCAATGCTTTGTGCATTTACTGCTTGGTTGTGTTTTTAATATATGATGAGTTATTTTTAAGTTTTATGAAGAATTATTTATTCTAAGAAGAATAATCGAAGTAGCAAAAGTTCATTCGATTTTATTCTCAGGTCATAGCTGACACTCTTTTAGATGCATGGGGAGGCCACAGGGAGAATTTCTTTCCCTCCACTCAAGAGGCAAACAAAATGCGCTCATATCTCCCAGTATTTAATCAGTAAATCACAGCATTTATCTTCAATAGATCATTCCCACATTACGTTTCAGAATGACGAATGATAAAGCATTGCCAAGAGAACTGGCATTTTCTTCCATGCATCTTTCTGGGTTGCTTTGAATTTTGCTGGACAGCTTTAAGAGTGGCCACAATAGAGAGACTTCATTACAGCACAAAACTGGAAGATGTCAGTGTTCATCCTGTGTGAAAGTTTCTTGGAAGCAGAAGAAAGTGTGATGAATAAACTCCCAACATGCTGATTGTCGTCAGTAGAGCAACGGAGGAACATTCCGACTGTGAAAGGAACAATTTGCTTCATGGGAAATGTGGTCTTGACCATAGAAACTGGTTTATATTTTTTGTATTACAGAAAATTCTTGCACAACTTAAAGTCTTAGCTGCAGTTACGATCAAGAACTCTGAACTAAATCCCTACATATTGTTCTGCACCAAAACATCTACATACATTTTAGAAAATTAAACTAGTCCTCATTATTTGTCTCAATTTCTGCACTCTGGCATTTCTCCTCCTGACTTTATTAGGTCGGTGTATCAGAACTCGGCGCCCCCTGGGGGAGCTTGGTGGTATTGCTCCAACGGCTAGCTGCTACTTTAGCGACCAGCAGCAACCACAACAGCATGGAGTTGGCTCTGCTCGCGGTCCGAAACCATGTGAACGACGCCATACTTCACGCTCAGCTGCACGGGCCACGCATCACAGCCACGGTAAGCAGAGGGGATGATGGGAAAGAGGCGACGTAACAAAGTGGTTCTTAAGGCAAAAACTATAAAACCGATTTCGATGGTATTTGTTTTGTAGTGGTGGCACAGGGCCAAAGGAAGAAGCAACACATTCTTGGTTCAACATAAGTTATTCATTAATTTCTCAGACAATAATTTGCGGATTAAGGCGACTGATATCTGTGTGTGTGTTATTTGAGATCCAAATAAAAATCCAGATTTTCATAAGGCGACTGTTGGGCCTTGTGTGTTGTTTAAAAGTAATTCTGCCCCTGTGAAATACAATCGTCAAACAGCTCTAAGCTAAATCTAGCGCTAACATTTTACTGAAACATTCCCGCTCATATGCCCCAATGAGAATGTCATTTGAATGTTGGACACAGAGCGACGAGGCCGTGGGTTTCGTTCAGCCTGGCAGTTGGATGTTCTCACAAAGGCCTTGTACCTAGATGGGCTAAAAACAGCCTCATTCTTCAGAAAATCTGGGGTTCCCCTCAGTCTGCATGTGTGTGTGTGAATACAGATCCAATGCCAGACAAAGACTGTCGTTGGCGGGACAACCGATACCCAGAATGCAGCTTGGTTCTAAGTGATGAGAAAGTTTCTGTGGCTAATCTCTGGACAAACAGACGACACACAAACGCACGCATGCATGCACACACTGTTGGAGGAAGAAGTGGCGTAGCTGTCCAAACTTAGAGAGAACATTGTGGACTTAGTAGAGTAGATTCCTGAGAGGTAAACAAACACACAAGCAGACGCACACTGCTAATTGTGGCTAATAAGAAAATGCCACTTCATTAAATATTTGATCAAGCTTCTTATTCATTAGATGCATCACTGAAGGCTGTAACCTCCAATCCTTGAAAGATCCAGTGTGTAAGATTTAGGTGAAAGGGATCTAATGGCAGAAAATGACTATCAAATAATACTACTGATGTTTTCATAGTGTGTTTCATCTAAATCATACGAATTGTTGTTTTCTGTACTCTAGAATAAGTCCTTTATATTTAAATACTTTATATTTACATCAGGAGCGGGTCCTCTCTGTGGAGGCCGCCGTGTTTTTTACATTAGCCCAGACTGAACAAACTAAACCTTTTGAGTTTCTATGACAACTGAAGCTACCACAGGTTCTCTGTCATGTTTGGAAGAGCAGGGTGAAATAAGGGGTATTCAGCTGCAATATGCAACTTCACCACTAGATATCACTAAATTCCACAAACTGAACCTCCAAAGAAATTTTACAAGTCTTCTTTTAAATGTCTAAAAACGATGTTATATACTGTGTCGACTTGTTTGCTTACATTATCCACAATGTTTCAAACACGGAGAAATCCACAATTTTATTATTTTATTTTATTTTTCCCTACGCTGCTATAACCTCGAGAGCAAACCGTTTAGCGAGTGCAAGTTGACAATAAAGATTCCTATACAAACCATGCAAACGGTGTGCTCCTCAGGTCGAGAAGGTGTGTGGTCCACAGGAGCCTGGTCCCGTGATCATAAGTTCAAAACCCACCACCTCCCATGTTGTAGCCTCTGTGACCCCCGCGACATCACTGACCTCAGAGAGGTCGACTGTGACCTCACCTCCATCAGTCTCTCATCAACGTCTGCAACAACAATCCAGGAGGTGAGTTCAATCTGATCAAATGTATGTAAATGTATGTGGAGCCATGTGGGTTCAGAAATAAACATGGGGGGGGGTGTTTTTATTCCCTTAGGTTGTTCCCTCTTAAAGGTTCCAGAGGTGACAAGAGTCGAAGCCTAAAAAAACTGTCGAGGTAAATGAATCTCTTCTACATCCCATACCCTTGTCTATAATCTGTGTACTATTCCAGAAAACTCTGTATATCTGTCTGTGGAACATATGTGTCATGCCATGTGTATTGTTAAGGTCCCAACGAAGTGCACTGTTGAATTTGGTGTGATTTGGACGCGTGAGGTTTTAAATAACTTTTTTTGCATCATAAAAACATCATAAATATCAGATATCAAATATTAGACAACACTAATATCACCAGTCGTAAAGGCAGGCAGGTCAAAACCACACTTTATGTTTCATCTATCCCAAACTGAATAGTTATTGTGGGGAGTCTGACCAGAGTGGCAAATCATTTTTTACCAAACCTACGACACCTCCCCTCACATGTGGTTGCTCCTGGTGACAACACTGCTGATGTCATCAAAGGTATACATACAGGAAGTGTTGGGCCACTTCCTCCTTCAGGTGTCCACATGGTGGGAAAGGTGTGTACCAACGAAATACAGAGGAACTCATAAAAAACCAACAAACACCGACTAAATGTAACTATTGATTATGATGTGAACTGAAACTGATCACATCTGTGGGATATGTTACTTAAAGGTGATAGTATGGTTGCAACAAACAATTGAAATGCAAAGTTAACTAGTTTTGTGTTCTCACCCCTCTCTGTCTTTTATCAAAATTGACTTTCAGAAAAAACATTATTAAACATCACATTTAATTAAATGTATTAATTCTTTATAGAATTGTTTAAATCTAATATAAAGTGCTCAGAGCTTCTCTATCCCTTCCCATGTTGTTTTAAGTTTTTTACCAGAGTCTATCAGCAGGGATTTCACAGGCAATTTGGCGTGAAAAGTCTTAATCGGAACAAATAAAACATATGCTACGTTGGTCTTTACTCTTCCGTCTCTGCAGCAACTCAAGCATTCAACTGTGCACCACTCTCTTTCTCCTCCAGGGAGTTTGAGGGATCTATCCAGAGGTACCAGTGGTTTTTCTCAGAGCTGCCAGAGATGCTGTGTGAGAGTGAGATGGAGGTCGAGCAGCACACGTGCTGGAGCGGCCATGACGTCGCAGAGAGGTATGTGTGCTGTGTTACATGCTGTGTGGGGTCCTGGACACCTACTCCAGGGACATGCTTATATCTGGCATGTAAGGCTCATGATGCACCAACGATGAAAATGTAAATGTAATTGAAAGACTAAGAAATGTAAAGACAGTTAAAAGTGTGTGTGTGTGTGTGTGTGTGTGTGTGTGTGTCTAAAAGTTGCCAGGGTGGGGGGGGGGGTGACAGTGTTGTGAAGGTTAGCGAGTTCGTTTCCAGAGTCTTTCTCATGGTGATTACATTGGCAGCTTAAACTGGTAACAAGACAAATGGGTGTGCGCGCACACACACACACACACACACACACACAAAGTTCAATCCATCTCAGTAAGGAATCTGTTCCTGTTATGAAAAAGGTTTTCCATTAATG
This sequence comes from Paralichthys olivaceus, assembly GCF_024713975.1. Classification (NCBI taxonomy): domain Eukaryota; kingdom Metazoa; phylum Chordata; class Actinopteri; order Pleuronectiformes; family Paralichthyidae; genus Paralichthys; species Paralichthys olivaceus. Next base: position 4,749,851 of record NC_091095.1, read on the forward strand.
TTCCAGCCATATGAAACAGGCCGTGAAGCCTTGCAAGGATGTTGTGTGCGCGTGCACACACACACAGACACACAGACACACACACACACGTACACACTTTGCTTTGTCACCATCAGTGCGACAGTGAAGGCCAGTAAACCTTGTATTAGGTAATGGCTCTGTTGCTGTTATTTTAAGAGAAGTGGAGCAGGACGTCCTCTAAATACAAAGCACCAACACTCATTAATTCATTCAATATTATACATAAATGTATCACACACACATATATTGTCATAAATGCTCAGCATATGATTGTATATTAAATAAATGCAGATGATTACACCCTCAATACAACATTAGAACATAATGTTGTATAAATGTCACAACAGCATCAATGTATATTTTCATTTACTACTTGAATTGAACTCCTAAAATATTCATGGGCCCTCAGACTGTCACTGTCTGTGCTGTGGTGAAACTTTTCTTTGAGGATGTTGCACTTGGCCCGTGTTGGAGCGCTGCCAGTCTGTGGCTCTCCGACCTCTTTACATCTTCCTCTCTCCTGCATCCATCCATCCATCCATCTATCCACTCATTAATTCAGCCATCCATTCATCGCTCCATCCTTCTATTCAGACCCCACAATTCCTCTCCTCCGCCCTCTGACCCACTTCACTTACAAATGTCTGTGTTGGTGGCAGTGCGTGTACGTGTGAGGTAGAGAAAGGCGGCAAAATGCAGTGAAGGATGACGAGATCCTACTTCTTCTGGCAGGATGAAGTCCCTCCGTCTCAGGGAAATTACAGTGCAAAGAAAGTTAATTTGTAGTTACGTGTTTTTCTGTGTTTATATAAAACATACCTTCTGTAGCTTGAATTCAATGAAGCCAGTAAGACCTGTAATGGCTGAGTTTTTCCATAAGAGGGAGACATTTTATCACATATTATCCTGTTACGCTGCACCCACCACTGAAGACCTGCCACACTCTTTTTTTTTGTTTTGTTTAATGAAGGAATATGTCCCTCGTCAGGGAAATGCTTTTAAAAAACAGGGATTGAAGAAGGATCACACATGATCGACAGCTCAGGCTCAGGGATTCAAGTTTGAGTTCACCTGGTACATTCAGATGTCTGACGTCCACAGGATACAAAGTTTTATGTCCAATGGAATAAATATCATACCAATGTTCCAAAACTGAAAAAAGGGTTCGAAAGTTTGAAAGTCAGTGTTTGAAAACTTTGTGCAATTGTTGAAAGCAGAATCTAATGTGTGGTCATACAAATAATGTTGGTGCTCGATATCTTCTGCCATCTAATGTGCAAAGAAGAGTCAAAGACAAATCTGTCTGTTCTTATAGCTCAGTTTTTTTTTTGATGGAAGCCTCTTTAGCTCTGAAATGTTGCCGTCAATCCTCAGATGCTGCACTTTTGAAGTCGAACACCTGAAGAAATCTCTCAGGATCTAACAGGATCTTGGTGAAATGTCTTTTTAGAATCAGGGTGTTAGTGGAGCTCCTTGAGGTTTTGTGGGTATGATCCCTATCAGACTCTGAAGTTTCCATCAACCAAAACTTTGAGGAGCTGGGTTCTTTAAGAAATGAACCTCAAGTGTCTTCGACCAAATATACAGCAGTTTTACACCAACCTGAAAATGTTGCATCTCTTTTTCAAAATTAATAGAAATAGTCGTCATTTGTGAGTTAATGCTACAGTCGCCATAAACGTTTGGTGCAGGGATGAGACAGAAGAAAGGATCCATGTGCGTTACCGTTAGCTACCTTGCCGTAACCGAGGGCAGCAGAGCAGCACTGTCGTGGTGGTGCTGGTGTGTCTCTCACAGTCACACTCCTCTGTGTCATCTACAGCTACTTTCTGCAACATTATCATCTGCAGTGTCAAACAGTCGGAGCAGCCCGATGCTCTGCAGAGTGGCCAATAACTCATTCACAGCACTGACACTTTCCAATATATCCAGCATGAGAAATGCTTAGAGGTGAAGAGGCTGTGGAAATCATGCGCTGCACCTGAATGTAAAGTGAATCACGTGAAAATACACAGAAAATACACAAGGTGAGGTTTATCATCCAGAACTGAAGATTTGATTCAGCGTTCGTCCGTTAAATCGTCAGATAATGAGCCATTCACAAACATAATCTGTATTTGCTGATATAAACATTTATTTTACAGATTAAACTGTGATTCAAGTTCAATATATTTGCTTGTAAAGTATCAAGCCTCAATTCTTTGTCGTAAGAGTCTCAGGAATCACTTACAGTTTATTTTAAATCACGACCAATGTATGTATCGGAAGGTTTGCTCCCAAAAATCAATATCGGTTTGGCTCAGTGACGATTTCTTTAGTCAACACTACACCTGCCATTCAGGGCAAATTAAAGAACAAGCAATAGAAAGCACTGCAGAATGTGAACATTAATATGCCCCACAATACAGTCACCTGTTCAACCCTAACTGCTCTTGTGCTTAAAACCCTGTAAAGATGTCAGAGGTAATGACTTCAACAACATGCATCATTTCTTGACCCTTCTATTGCACCAGTCACTACAGAAGTGAGTATATAAATAATTGATCCTCCATTTCATCTTGCATAGTCGTGGAAATGAGCTCATATGATCCCTCTACATTTGCAGCCGAGATTGCTTTGACCTCCAGTGTTGTCCTACCTGTCACCCACCCTGGAATGGCTGATCAATAACGGCCGGGGGGCGACCCTCACCGAGAGAACAGCATGTCAACAGCGCGGAGGCAAATATTTTATAGCCCTCTATAACTTTCAGGGTTCTCTTAACAATTAGCTCAAACCTCCCTGTAATGATTTGTAACAATCTCTGAATAGTTTATTTTGGCGTGTCTAATTGTAGACAGGGTTTTTGCGGTAAAACGGCAAACTTCAAAGTCAAATCCGTTGCTTGTCGCTCTCAGCTGCAATGTTACTAATGAAGAAGAGCACATTACCCAAAGATCATGGCAATAAAGGAAAACGTCTTTGTTAGGTAGGTGTTGACAGTGTTTGTGCCCGTGGCAAATTCATTAGATGTGCGGTGTTGACATTGATCGCTAAAATCTTTGCTGGAGTCGGTGGAATCTTGGGATTTCCCCTCGGCTACAGGCTGTGGTTTTTAATTGAGCTTATATTTATTTATTTTTCACAATCCTCCTTGTTCAGACTCCTCCTCCCCTTTAACTTATTTTCATCTTCTTTCCTTGTCGTGTTTTTGCCTTAGATTTTTATAAATCGGTCCAGAGGGTCGATCTGCTGAGCCTGTGATCACACACACCACTATCCTGTTATCATAATACTCAATCATTGTTTTGTGCATGTGTGTGGATCACTACTCTCTAATCCCAGACGTGGTAAGAGCAGTATTCAATTCTTTGTACCTTTATGATCTTTTGCTGTTTCTTGGTGAGTTGATGTAGGCAGTTTCCATGGTGACTGTGTTTGAAATCATCCCATTGTTTTTGTGGCAATGCAAATACGATTGGTGGTTGAGACCGGTGACGTTGGGGGTTAACCTCCCAGGATAATGTCTGTGCTTCAACTTACACTACACAGCCATGTTCAAACAGCAGACCACAAATATTAATTTGAATTTCCTCGGATTACCATGAGTGGTAGGTTCAGGGTTATTATGAAGTGGTTCGCGTAGCACTGCAGATCATGAGATGATTTTAAATTGTGTGAAGTTTGCCTGCGAAACACCTTTGGGATATAAAGTCGCACAATACTTTTAACACATAATGCTGCATCTGTGCTGTAAATGAATGAATATTTAACACTGAGCAATGAATCAAAATAAATCAAGTTAATCTGTGTCTTCTAAATAAAACATGTCTCTCCCTCTAATCTACGTCCACACTGGTGGAGTCAGCAACTACAATTTCTTCTTTTTCGCTTAAAGCCAAGTAGACAAACCACATTAACACCTTTTATAATTACAAGTAGTATTTTCTAAATACAGCGATTTGTCTCAGCTATAAAAGAATACAGAAAATAAGAATTAATGATATTCCTCAGAGTTGCAGTTAATGTCTGAGGCATTGGAACCAAAACAGATCAATGATGGTGATTTCCACTTAGTTTGGGGAAAGTAAAGTGAAGATTCAACTTTCATAATGTCTGAAAATGTACCGTAACACCTCAAGTAGACAAGCATCACATTTTGACTGGGTTTTCACGAATGACTGCTCATTGTACAACGTCTGTTGTGCCTCACATCCTTTGTGATTGTGTTTCCGTTGCTTGTGTCGTCTCGGCCACCGTGTATTAACATTAAAGACCAGACGAAGCTGAACCAGACCTTTTATCAGGAGAAACTCTCTGTGTGAGAATAAAACTAACATTTGTGAAACTTGTTGAGCGAAGCCTCTGATGGATCTGAATTCAGACCAGCTGGGTGAGGAAGACCTCAGTGTCTTTTCAGATTAGTTTAGTCATTTTAAATCCACCCACCAGTTCTCTGTTCCCTCGTTGCCATAGCCAGAGTGTGTTTGTGTTTTGGAGGGCGTGGACTCGGCGGTTAGTCAGTGGTTGGTTGTATTAGCTAGCAGAGCTGGTTTGGAACTTGGAAACATGGAAAGATATGAGTCATGAACTGATGATTCTCCTCTTTTGCTTTTCTCTCACTTCATCTTCCTTTTGATCCTCTCACTCTGCAGCCCCCCCCACCACACACACACACACACACACACACACACACACACACAGACACAGACAAAATGATGTGCTACTGACTTAAAGTTGACGACAGAAGGAACCATCCCTGTATTTTCTTTCAGTGATTACTTTTGCTTTCCACTGCTCCACCCAATCAATCATCTTTAAAAAGTTTTGTATGAACTCGTTATATTCAAGTTATTTGGAACGCAGAACTAAAGAAAATTATAAAGTCATGCGTTTGTGATGTTGCTCAAAAGTAAAGTGAAAACACTTTCATTGCAGATTCTTCTTTAGACACAGTTGTTGCGCAGTAGATATTGAAGGCCCCATAAACCAAATTTTATTGTATGTAAAGTTTTAATTGGCAGTAAATGCACTCAGCACAATTAAAGCAGGAAGAAACGATACAGTAATTTTACTCTTAAGCGACGAATTCTTACAAACTTGAAAGTAAATTAGACAAAAGAATATTTTTTGCATTTGAAGAATAAAATAGAATCAAGAATTCAGTAAAAAATGTCAAAACACACACACACACGGGACGTACCAGTGCTTCTCACGTTCTCTCATTCTGTAGTTATGCAGGTCGTGTGGTCGGCAGCACTTTAAAGGCCCAAAGGGAAAACCCAGAGATGACCGTCCGTAATACAGACCCTGTCCTGAAGGGGGCCAAACAGAGGCTGGAGCAGCTCACACAGGTAAAAACACTTGTCCAAGTTGCACCAAACTTAACAATGCACGTCCATGGATCCTTATCGATACACATGCCCAGTGAGGAGTTGATATGATGACTGGTTCTCGTGATATTTGAGCCACATAGAGATTTGTTGAGTTATTATATAGATGTGTTTGTATAAGCAGCGATTTCATTTGACGTTTTCTTGTTTTGCATGATTTTCTTAAGTTACCGTACATTGAGCACTCGGACGACAAATGTAAACCTAAGTTATTGGTGTCATTACGCTGGATATTCACCACAGCCTCTGCTGTAAACCTGTGTTTTGGGTACGTCTCTGCTACAGAGCATTAATATCTCCTGTGCTCACCTTGACCATAATATGGAGCTGGTTAGAATTCTGCAGGAACGATGCTACTGGATAGAATTATTCATATCCAAATAATGATGCTATTGTTGGTTTGATCTTCGGATGTTATTATAACAATAAAATATTAATGTCTAAAGTGTGATGTAGGTGTAATACAGCTGCTGAAGCTCGCTGCAGGGGTCTGCTGGGTAACGTGTGTTTGTCGTTTTCCTCAACCTCTTATGCGCAGCGCTGCCTAATCCAATAAAGTTAAAATGTCAGCAGCAGATGTGGCTAATAACATGCAATAGCAAATGAATTATTCATCAATTAAACCAGATTTATGCAGCACCTTCAAAGCTCGGGCCAGTGTGGTAATGTGGTGATTCATAAAATCACATGAAGGTAATCTGTGATCAGGGTTGTTCACAATAATTCATCATTCAGAACCATGAGTGTTTCACTGCAGGACAAGATATTTATTATTGTTTCAACAAATTCTACTGTAAAACCAAATTAGCCGTAACCATGAAATGAACACGCCGAGGCCAAACAATCCAACATGCAATCGTCTCGTCCTTATTGTAGAAATATAAAAATCAATATCCTTTTATTCGCATTCAATCCGAAATGTATCTGGATCTTTCCAGGCTCCATCCAAACTGACACGTCAGGCATGTTGATGAGGAAAATATGTTTTGATGTCAAACCAGATCAGTGCTCTGTTGCAAGCTCGAGAGTAAAAATCACTCGGTGAAGAAAACCTGATGAATTCTGTTTACATGCGTGTTTTTGGTTGTAATGGAATATTTATGTAAAATCACGAGATGGGACTTGGGTTATATTTCTGGTTTGCTGTAGAAGCTCTTGGTGCTTCATCTAATTTAGACCCTGGGTCCATTAATCACGTTACATTTACATGGAGGATGTGCAGAGTCAGCATCCCCTCGTGCCATGTTCACAAACACACGCTACACATGAGCCCTGTAATCATTTATGTGCAGGATCTGCTTTCTCCGGCCCCATTAATTCAACGTAACGTGTGCGTGTCCGGTCGATTTAAAAAGAAAGTCAAATCTTAAAGATCACGCGTGCACCAACACATGCTCAAACACTGAGGATTGCAAAGATCAGTGTTTTGGATTTGTAATTCACGTGAGGTAGATTGTTATGCTCCCAGGCCACAGCATGAACCAGATATAACAGCTCATCTGCATTGCAAACTGTGTTTTATGTTTCTTTCCTGTTTGGAATGTTCTGATCTCTTGTTCTGTGTTACTTCTCCTCAGCTACTTCAGAGTTATTCCATGTCGTTAGTGAGTCATCCTCAAACTGTTCCGCAATATCCTGTCACTCTTTTCTGTGTGTGCTGAACGTAGGTTACATAAACAGTCTGTCAGAGAGTGAAGGTAGAAAACTTAGTGTTCATCCTACCAGGTTTATTTGAAATAAAGCTGATGTGTGCCACCGATCAGGATTCTTTTTTTTTTTTGCTCAGATTTTGTATAAGTTCGCAACTTTTCAAAATAAAACATGCATAAAGATATGCTTTCCATATACATCCAGATTTCTGGGATAGATAGATGGATAAAAAGATAGATTCAGGTCTGTGCACACAAACAAATCTTAGTTAACCGTCACTTCTGGAAGTCTGAGACAGGCTCTGTGCTTCCTTCATGTGAGTTGCTTCATCAGGGGTTTCTCGGCGGGGGAAGCTGTTCATCCGAGGCACATTAACGCTCTCCATTTATTAATTACGATTCTCGACAGTCATGTTCGCCTTTTACACTCTCGTACTCCCAGGATGAGATGAGGGAGAAAATGTGAAACGGAACAAAGAAGCATCCTTGGAATTTAAATCTTCTCTCCATCTCCTCTTATCTCTCACTGTCCTAATTTGTATTACATGTTAATTAGACCTTTGCAGCAGTGGGTTATGTTTCACGCAGGCTTCGCCCACTAATGGGGCAATTAAAATTTCTATGAACACGCTCAGCCAATCAGGAAGAGCCTAATCAACCCTGAGAGGGCCGTGGACGCAGCATTACTCATCCACCTTTTTTCTCTGAAGTGACGGTAAATGACAACACGGCCGAGCACGACTCAGCTAGAACGCTGCAACTTTGTTTCGCCTGTAAAATATTATTAATCTAGTTTCTTGGCAGGGTGCAGTAATCGAATGGAAATTACTCAACAAGTAATGCAGATAATGTAAAAACAAATTTGAGAAACATTCAATTTCAAGATTGCTGTCGTTGGACTTAATCTATTATTCTATGATTTGTAAAACAAGATGCCAAGAATGGCCCTGAATACAGCTCCTACCTCTGCTAATGCACAAGAGTCCTCGAATTCAATCAAGCTGCACAAATTAGACACACTCAGAGATATCACTCCCTTAAATGTGTGTTTATTTCATCTAAGATCCACAAATGATTCCCCTGGAGAGCTGTGAAAATGTCAAATTAAATAAATAGCATTGTTGAATTGGGAAAAAAATCCTGGATCTCTTTTGTTCTGATATGAACCAACATTTAAGAAGTTTTTATTCCTGGCACGTCTCATGTTTCCAGGCTTCATGTGAATCTGTTCTGTAGTTTTTGTGTAATGCTGCTAAAAGAAAAACAACAATAACTGCTGTAGTTAATGAAGCAACACCTCGACCCCAATATCTGTTTATATCCGAACCTTTCCACTTGATTAAGGAAACACAGCCCAGGTGGAAACATGGCTGTAATGTATTTGTCTCCTCCCTCAGCCCTCATTTGCAGTCGAACGACACGATGGTGAATCACCACACAGTGTCTGTCTCCGCGTCCCCGTGGACACGCTGTCGGAGAATAACCTTGGTTACCCTTGTTTCCATGGCTGCCCCTCACCTACTGTACGGCAGAGGCCAGATGTCCGCCCTTATGTCCACCAGCCATCTCTGGCAGTGAATTATACCATTAACATTAGGAAGAAGGAATCCCTGCTCGGTATTTTACGTGAAAAAAAAGCAATCGGTGGAGGTCTTTGCCAGTTTTAGATCCATTTTCTGTTTTGTTCTTTCCTGGATTGTCAACAGTGAAGCAGCAGAACAGCTGATTGTGTTGTGGTAACATGCACATAAATTAGAGCCATTAATACTCGTCTCTTTTTCATCCTGGATACTTCTTTTTTTTTCTTCGTCTTTAGCAGTTTTGTGCCACATGTCAGAAATGTCACTATCACACCCACTCGCTCGCTCGTGGTTATTTTTTGGACTTTATCCTCATGTATATCTCACTTGGACATTATCCAGAGTTTATACTGGCAGCTTATTTGTTAAAAAGATTAGATTTGCGATGCAGTTGTATTTTAGTAAAGGATTTTGTCTAACGGCCCTTTTCCTGAATGACAATGAGATCTAACACAATGGTTCTAATAATTAAATCCTCTGTTTGAGGTAAAATAAATCACTAATAAAGACGTTAGAAAACTTCTGTGACATCTCCCTCTCTGTATATATAAAAACTTTATCTCCCGGCAAAATAAAATAACATAAATGTCAGTATAATACATCTTCTTCCTTTTAAAAAAAACTTGTGGCTATTTGCCTTATCACTGACTTCAGCTGGAATTTATGTATCACCCACCTTAACTCTCTACAGTAACACATTCATCATGCTGGGAACCAATTATGTGTTGCTGTCGCTGTGTTTAAGTGAATCACCAATAACTCCACTTTTGTTATTTTAGTTTCAAACTTTGACAAAATGTTAAATTTTTTTGTAAGATTCCACAAACCTGGATTTAAATAAAACTCTTATTCAACATATTTGCTTTTTTTTTTTTTTATTATACGTTGATGTTTTGGATGTTTTTACAGGATGTAATATTTCCATTTCCAGGGTAATGATGTAACATGCTACAGCATCCAAGCTGTGACTTAACTCAGCAGTAACAGAGTATGGATTCACACAGAGACATTGTGACCTCAATTACCCTTTAGTCCGCCTGCTGACCTGAGTGTGTGTCTGTGTATTTTTGTTGTTGGTCAGTGTTTCCGTGTTTGTGATCACAGGCTTTTGTTGTGGCAGCTTGAAATCTTTAGATTTTAGTGGACAAACTTTATTGCTGAGTGTTGGATGAGAAGATAAAAACCACTCTTAAACTTAGTCCACCTCTCCCCAGGAAGCGTTAGCTCGTGGGCCGAGCTTAGCCTGAAGACTTGAAACGGGGGAAACATCTTTTTATTCAATTTGTGTGTGAGACGTGTTTTTAAATGTGTGTGTTTGTGTGTTCAGGAGCTGTTAGTGGAGCTCGGCTGGGCGAGTAAAACCAGAGGAAGAGCGGAGGAAGAGGAGGGAGGGAGCGCACAGAACGAGCGGGGCAGTGGGAGCGACTGCGATGATGAAGATGGCTGCGAAGCATCTGGCAAGGAGGATGGTGAGTCTAACACACAGACACACACACACAGTCACAGACACACACAGACACACACAGACACACTTTTCCATCTCTTTCTGCTGCTCTCAGCAGTTTATTTTCCCTCAGCCGGGATAAATAAAGAATGCTCTAACAACCAGGTTGTCCTAAAAATAAAAAATAAACTATAAGTATTTTTATTCACTGGGCTTCTGCTTATAAATAATACACGTCTGACGCAGAGAGATCGGGGGGGACCCCAGGAGCCTTCAGGCCATCCCACAGTGGGGAGGTGTTAATCAACTTTGACAAGAATGAGCTTTTTTGGTCAAGTTCGTGTTCTCATTGGGAATTAGATGTTTTTGAGGATGGATAGAACAACATACAACTAAACAAGTAACACATCGTGGAAATTACTGAAATGTCTCCACACCTGTAGCTGTAGTTAAAAACACAACTACAGAATTATCTAAAACAAATCAGTCCTTTTAGCGATAATCACCTCAATGCATGACTCCATTGCTTATAGCAAGAAGCTAATTCTGTAATCAGGTTCAAACTCGTTCTGGTTCTTGTACAGCTCGTGTTTTATCTGCTGTAGTGACCGTGTTTGCAAAAATTAAGAGCAAACAGATCCAGCTCTGCTGTTGAATATCAATGTCCTGAAAGGCTGAACTGCTGCAGCCACACGCTCCTCTCTGTGCTTTACACTCAATGTTTGTGTTTATCTTTAGCTGGAAAAACACATAGGTTGATTAACACGTCAGACCCCCAACACCTTTATGGTGACGGAACTTTCCATGACACCAAAGTATGCGACCGGAGCTGCTGCGGTCACACTGGTGGCGACCCGAGCCAATTAGCTCCAGGTCAAATCAATAACATCATAAATGTCATAGCAGTATTTGTCATTGATGCTTTGTGTGGTGGTGGTTGTGCAGAATGGCTTCCGTCGTTGGAAGTGGTCTATTGTCATAGTTTTGAAACTCTTCCGCATCATCACCTTGTTACCCATGATGATAGATCGCGTCGCTCTCTGATGTCACGGAGCGATGGGATCTCTGCCCCCAGGTCAGGATGTAACGGGGTCAAAGGTCACTGTCGAGGGGAAATTACTGTCCTCATCGCTGCTGGAGTTCCCCGATGTAAAGCATGACTACACTGTAGCTTGTTAATTCATTATGATGCTGAACTGCAGCAGGCTCCGCAGCAGCACTGGGCCACTGGACATTTGCTTTCACAAACGTAAGGAAACACTGTAAATTAGACGATGATAAATAAAACTCTTGATTATTACTTTGACTTCATTTGTCACACCCATCAATCATACACCATTTTCTCACCGTCATTAATTAATTAATCACACATATTCTTCTCATATCAAGGTTTTCATTCTCCAATGTTCAGAAAACACGTCACTTTCCTCAAACTGTCCGTTGCTGCAGCTCCTCTTTTCAGCCTCTGTCAGAAACACTTGGTTTTAGCTCCTGTCTCTTTAAAGACTCCCCTTTCTGATGAAGCCCAGTCTGCTCTGATTGGTCAGCTGACCCACTCTGGTGTGATTGGTCAACGGTCTCCAGGGCATGAAGGAAATATCAGCCTCCGCCCTCGTTTTACCTGACTTCTGTTAGGGGGCGTGGCCGGACTACTGACGAGGTGTTTCGGGAGCCTCAGTGTTTTCTGTGGAGGGGAGGAGCTCCCCCGTGGGCTTTTTAACTTTGCAGAACTTTTACATACACAAACACATAACACACCAGAGGAAAGAAAAACTGAAAAAGCAGAATATGTCCTCTAAAGGCTGAACTTTTATTTGCACATTCATATTATTCTTAAAACACAGATGGCTTGTGGGAAGGTGTGTTCATTCTACAAGACATGACATTTCCAACACCTCTCCTTGGCATATTTACTCTGAAATGTTTCTCGCCCTTTATCACACTCTTATTTCCCAGCTCTAGGAGTCAGGTATCCGTTGGTACATTCGTCATACCCTTTCCACTAACCTTGATGTGTCAGGTCGGCAGAAGCTCACGCCTCCCTCTCGGCTCAAAACCTGTACATTGGCTATTTGCGGAGAAAATTGCTGGTTATGATTTAGCGAGCTGGTGGCGGCGCCTTGGGATCGTGTCTCTCAAGTGGCAATGAATTCCTGAAGAAAGAATCACAATAAAGAGCGCCAAAATCAGATTTTCTGCACGTCTATCTGCTCGTTGGCATCTCTATGCATATAAACGAGCCTCACGTGCACTGAAGCTGAAAAAGTATCAAGCAGACCGCACAAATCATGGAGGTACAGTGCACGGCGTGACATTTTTATCAGAATTATTTGTTTTTTATGCATGTGGGCAACATTAAATCAATAGTTAATGCAAGAATAAAATGCCATCAAATGAATAAATGCAGCCAATCACATTTCTCTGAAATATCTGCCACTGAATCTGCAGATCTATGCTCTGTCTCTTTAGAATCCTGCAGACAAACCACTGCTCTATATGTGAATCACTGAAATCTAGAGATTATGATTCAAGACGAGGACGAGCAGAAGAAAAAATGCTTTGCCTGTAAGAGTGATGCACAGATTAATGTTTATGGTCCTTTTTTTGTGGGTGTGTGTCTGACATGTGCTTTATTTGTAAGATGTCAGTGTGCATGTGTGTTTTCGAGCAGTGCTCTGTAATCCAGTGAGTTTTATAGATGGCCTCGTTCTGTCTGACTGACTGAAGTGGATCCAGTAGCGTTCTGCTTCTTGACTTTTAACGTCTTTATCATTGACCCTCTGTTTTCTTTAACACACACACACATTTTTTTTTTTATCTCTGGGCGGCGGATGTGAGCAGGTTGGGAAGAAAACTAAAAACACTGTATTCTCTCTTCATGCAAGAATATTTTCGTACACTTTTCTAAACTTCTCTTACATTGTGTACGAACATGCCACGTCAGATTCACTTTAAACTTCAGTATACCACTATATGAGGGTTAGTATAATTAACGCCCCATTAACACCATATAAGGCTACACTTCCTGTTCCATGTCAGGAAGTGTAGAGTCAGATTCTAACGACGTCGACATGTTCAACTCAGTCCATAGCCCCACCCCCCAGACTACTGCCTGTTTCAAATTGTTTTAATATTTCTCCAAATCGCACAAACTTCAACGCTTCACTTCACTTGGGCCATTAACAAAAAGCATGTGAAGTGTGAAGCTGATAAGATGAACAGTTGAGTAGATGCAAGATGACTTTTTTATTAAGTTAAGTTTTATTAAGCGAGATAATTTGCACATGTCACAGATGCTATTAAAGACACTTTGTTAGTTATTATTTTGCAGGAGGAGAATTCTTCCCCCGTCTCTTTCTGTCCTCTTCCTTCGTTTAGTCATCTCTCACCCTCCCTTCCTCTGGAATTCACCGAGATTAAACCGATTGATTTTTTCTCTCCTCGGAGCAGCGCAGTCCCTTCTTCAACTGCCCTTCCTCCGATCTCTGTCTCCCCAGACATATCCAGGTCCCACAACGTCAATAATGTAAATGTAATCACAGCCTTCTCTTCTCTTGTCTTCTAACAAAATGAACTATGTCACCATAATTGCGACGTTATAAACTGATGTGGTGGATACAGAGGTGGGGACGTGATAACCTCAAGGTATCCATGAGTCACTTCACAACCACTAACACCGGCTGGGAAGCACCAAACCCTCTTTTTTCCTGGAACCACCACAGACTTCAGGACAATGGGCCGGTCTGTCTTCATATTTGGTATCTGCACCAAGTACAGGATTTGAAGTATTTGTGCAAATGTGTAGGAGAGACGATGTGTGGATGTGTTCTCACGAGGGGCATTCTGCCCCTGTAACCATGGTTACCAGGTGGTCTGCCCTCCCATGGGTACCTATATGATGACAGTGAAAAAAGAGGAGAGAGGATGAGTGGGGGAGAGAAAGAGGTGGTTCGCTGTTTCTCCTGGCCATGTATTTGTGCACATTGTGCTTTGTCCTCTGTTACATAAGCTGTTTTCAGACATACAGTTCATACGGGTTTGAGAATACAAATGTCCGAGTAAGTTGCTTGGGACATTTTCCAAAACATTTCCTGCCACCCAGGTTAAGTGATAGCTGGAGAAAAGGTTCTTGTTTACTGTTTGTACTTTGGCATTTTCTTCTGTCGGTTTGCTGGCGGATCCCAGAAAACATTTAGCTGCATTGCGCCACCTACTGTACCATTTTTTTTACAATACGGGTCTACTCGGGTGGTGAAATTACATTTTCTGGAAAAGAAATCACAGTTTGACTTTAACTTTAACTGTAACTTTGATGTTACAGAACTAATTTGGATGAAACCGGTACCTGAGCCGAGTGTTGACTAAAACAAGTATTTTTATACTGTGTCCTACTTCCTGCATGGTTTTGACGCCGTCCCACATCTGAGTGTTGCGGACATTTTCCTGTTGTTGTGAAGGTGTTGGACTCTGCTGCGTTCTGAATGTGTGAACGATAAATTAGTTATGTCTGAAAATGGCTATAGGTATTCAAATCTGGTTAAGTATAGTTTCCTTAGAAGTAAATATCCTGTAATGTTTGCTTCTTATCACAAACCTGCACCAAATACTAACAATACAGCAGTACAGCATAGTATTACACACATCTGAAGCATGTTTTCTGCTTCTCTCCATCTCCCCTCCATCGTCTTTGCCCTGCTCCATGAGCCGGCCTCTCCCCCTCTTCCCTGGGGCCAGATTCACAAAGCCTTTAGAAGCCATTCCATCTTAAAGGGGAAGGCCAGTGTTTTCCAGACGTCAAGCGTGTTGCCCCCCCGCCCCGAGGACAGTTTGATCTGCATTCGTAAGCGTCCACCGCTCTCTAAAGGGAGCCAGGGAGAACAATAAAAAAGTCTGGTGCGTTCTCTAATCTGCACTGGTCGCTATAAAAGTTCCCAGAGAGCCTTTGGATCGGATTGATCAGTGCTATAAAATGCTGTAGTTTTCTGTGTACATGCTTCCACTGGAGGACATTAGAGTGTAAAACATGCTATCAATGCAGTCGGTATGTTCCTAGCTTCACTCTGTAAATCCAGACTGAAGCTTTTTCACGTTAAGTCAATAGTTGTTTGCAAAAACAGAGCAATCCTGTCCCCTGAGATTTAAACCTGCTGTGTACACTACAAATGTACATTTTTCTCTCCTCCAGTAGGTCGTGTTTTCATCTCGTTACGTCTGTTTGTATGTTCGCTTGTTTGTAAGAAGGATTACGCAAATACAGCTGCACGGATTTCCACAAAACTTTGAGGAAGGACGTGGTATCTTTCAGGGAAGAACCCACAAAATGTAAAAATAACATTTTGACGGAATCTCAGTCATGTTGAGGGATTAATATTTGAGTGTGTGCCATCTGGTGCAGAAAGTTATTGAAATCCAGGCAGCGATTGTTTCCACCAGACTTAATTTGACAAAACAGATAAAGAGAATATAAATAAATGGATGATAATTGTGATTTTCGGTGGCTTGTTTTTCCCTTTAACTGCTCCTGTTTTTTTAATGCATACCCTGTTGTCTTTGGGTTTTGTTTGTTACCCGGACCTCACAGCCTGGGGTTTATTGACTAGACCTGGTACACACACACACACACACACACACACACACACACACAAATGGATAACATGAAGGATAAAGGAGAACACAACGGGGGGTAAGAGAAATTGCAGTGAGAAGTCTTAAATGATTCTCATGCTGTGTGTGTGTGACCGTGTGCACATGTGTGTGTGTGACTGTTTAAAAAGCAGCAGAGTTAAAATGATAGACCCTTGAGGCAGGAGTTGTGGCTCATTAAAGAATTACACATTCACTTTGCTCTCACTCTCGTTCGAAGCGACAGAGGAGCTCACAGTTCTGTTCGACACATCCGGAGAGAAAAGAACCGAACTACACATGAAATCCAGCACAATGTGGATCCACTGAATAAATATGTGCGACTGTGCACTCAGGCCGTTCCCATCACCTCTATCAAGCATCTCCTCTATTGGCTGTCAGCTCCTGTTCTCTATCTGCCCGTCATCCCGTCTCTTTGCAGCGTTCTGCTCCGACTGCAGCTTGTCTCCACACCTGAGCGAGTTTGTTCGCACAGATCTGATTAGATTTCATCTGCTTATTAGCACTCATCCTCGGCACTGATGCTGTTACTCTCACGCTTAACCTCTTTAAGGAAACCCCCCTCCCCCCTCCCCCCAACGCCGCCCACGCCACCCTTGCTTTGTCTACCTTTCACCAGCTTCATTCCTCATGTATTCAAATGAGCATTCACATGCCACACACTTCACAGACCACGTCCCCTATTGGCCTGCGCTGATGTGCAACCTTCAACCAATCACTCTAGCCACGTTCATCCTTTCATCCACCTCCAATCACAGTCACTCCCTCGCTGCATTATGCACCCCGGCTTCCTCCAAACGTTTTATGATTCCACTGGAGGCCGTGCTTAACCTCGTCTGTGCGACCTTGGGAAGATGCTTCAGCTCAAGTCAAACCACTAAGTGTTACTATAGCATCGTTTGGAAACGAGCTCTAGCTTTTAGATTAGCTGATTGTTACTGCATTTCATTTTTGGTCAATTAAGCTGCTTTCTGAAATGTACTGAACTCTGGATATTCTCCTGAAGTCATCTGGATGGGCCGCCTGGGTGAACACATAATCAGAGAATCAGATGCATCTCCACAGATGTTCCTGCCCGAGTCATGTGAGAATACAGCGGGATATTGGTTTTCAGGCACAGGTGGGTGCGATGATGGCTTTTCTAACATGAGACGGATCCAAAACTGAAAAATACGAAAACATTTATAAATATCTCTTTATATATAAAAAAAACTGGTGCAATACACGTAGACGTCAACTTGGAAGAGAGAACGAGATTCAACAGCTCTTGGTGATAAAGGAGGGTCGGCCTTTATCAGGTGTCGAGGAGCCACACTGTTCTTTTCTTTCTTTCTACATTTTGCTATTGTTTTATAATTTGGAATTGCAGATAGTATCATCAACATCTACCTTTTACCATGCTTTGTGGTGTGTGTGTGTGTGTGTGTGTGTGTGTGTGTGTGTGTGTGTGTGTGTGTGTGTGTGTGTGTGTTCCCTCCCTAGGGAACTGAGGCAGAAGTAATGAAATGCTTATTACTGATTCAGCTTGAAAAGCGAGGGATACATTTACACGCCTACACGTACACTTGCCAGCGATCCTGGCTTCTCAAGGTCACCTGGTATCGTGTGTGTGTGTGTGTGTGTGTGTGTGTGTGTGTGTGTGTGTGCGTGTGTATAAATGACATGTATATACAAATTGGAGAGTAACAAGATGGGGCATAATTGGGGCCTAAAGTGACAGCTCAGTACAATACACCACAGGCATCTGATATCAGACACCATCATTATGCAGCTCGATCTATCGGACCATATTTCACACAAACACACAACCCCCCCCCCCCCCATGGTCTTTAATTCTCGCAACTAAACCTAATTCTAACCTTCTCCCAAAAGTGGCAGAGCAAGTAAACAAACACACAGTACAAACAGTATAGTCACTGTAAATACCTCCACTTCACCTATAACGCAGAAAAAACAGCACAGATTTCCACAAAACCTGTTGGAAATATGGGACATTGGCCAAGATGAAAAATTCAGGCATGTTAAGAGGCCTGATGTGTGTGAGGAGCACCCTCACAGACACACAAAGCAACACACAAATATGCGAACGACCTGCAGTTACCATCTGAAACTCCACTTCCTGATGCATTCATTCAGTTGTGTGCGATCGAAGCATAACTAACGTGTGACACGCAAACAAACGACACTGAGCAGTGCATGTGCTCTCAGGAAGATGCTGTGTTGTCAGTGAGGTTGAGTTTCAGACTGCAGACTGGAGGAATGCATGAAAGACAGTGACGTACAGTTCTGCTGAGGTTTGGGTTTGAGCCTGTGGAATGGATACTGCGCTGGTTACAGATCAGGACCGCTGAACATTATTCAGTATCAAAAAACCGCATGTGTAAATGATTGGGTCGGAATGACCGGATTTGGAAGAGGAATTTTTTCTGCGATGTATATTATTAAAACACATCACGATGGAAAAGGTTAGTGAGTAAGTACTGTTCCAGTTGTGTCCAGGACCAAAGTAGTACTTATTGCCTATTTAGTGCGCTCATGTTTCCCACAATGCATCGTGAAAAGTAGTGTACAGCCGATGGTCACTAACAGAGCACGGTGTACCATCATGCATTGCGCTTGTGGTGGAGAGGACGGAAAATATGAGCAGAGCTGCACATCACAGCACAAACTGCAGGAAACAAGTTTAATTCTACATTTAAAGATGATCAAAAAACATGTTTTCTCCCTAAAGGTATTAATACTCAGCGTAAAGTAACGTTACGTGTTCCAAGACTCCGTGCGGTGTGTTAGTACATGTGTGACCGGTGAGCAGCTGTCGTCTGATCTGTGTCAGGAAACCCAGGGTGGGAGGGGTCTTTGCCACACTTAACGTAAATGGTAAATCTATTTAGTAACAATGCAGAAGGGTCTTAACAAATAGCTGTAGTTTGTAACTACAGTCACTGGAAATACACATTTTATTTATAATTGTCATGTTTTTCTTAACAAAGTCTGTCTTTTTACATAAAACTACCAGATCCCCAACAGACTGGAGAGGCAGCGATGATTTATGGCCCCTCTCCACCTGCTGGGGAACCTGACTGTCACCCCTGGGTAATTCTTCACCTGAGTCCTGCTCCATTTTTTATCGTGTTATTCTGGAACAGTTTTTAAACCAACAGCCACAGTGAGGAGGCGTGTGTAGGTTTGAGAGGCTGCGATGATGAATCATCGTCTGAATGTTTTCAGCAGTTTACAGTACACGTTGACTGTTTGTGTCGCTCCTCGTGAACTGTCACATCAGCTCCTCCGGAGACGCAAACTGTGAATGACTGGAGCGGATTTCATGCTTTTATTCTTTACGTCATTGAGAAGAAAAAAGACTTTTAGCTGCACTGATGTAGCTCTGACCTGGATACTACAATCTGCCACTGGAAGTTACAGACATGATCCTTCAAATGTCACTCCTGTGCAAACACACACACACTGCAGTAAAGGTTAAACTACCCCATGTGTATGACCAGTGACATTGTTCATCACTCATTTCTGTGCGTGTGTGTGTGTGTGCGTGTGCGTGTGTGCGTGAGAATGTGAATGGACTTTATTAGACAATCTGCCATGTGTGACATGTTCTGGATTGTTGCTAAGAGACAAACATGCTGAAGGGCGTGTAGGAGGAGACTGGTTGTTACCACCCGCTTAGAATGCACGCAGACACACACACACACACACACACACACACACACACACACACACACACACAGACACACGCACACTAAGCAGCTTTTCAAACAGAAGGTGCAGTGACACTCATTTACAGTGAGACGCCAGCTTTAGTGCTGGAGTCACGGTTTTGCTGCCTTCTTCTTTGTTCATCCATCCACCAATTATCATTCGAGGGTCGTGGGGGGGGTCCGGAGACAGTGGTTTTGAGGCAGGACTCATCCTGGACAGGCCACTAGCGTATCACAGCAGGGCCGACACACAGAGACAGACGTTCGCTCTGAGTCTTCAGCTGAACTAACCCCAATCTGCACGTCTGCAGACGCAATTCCAGTCTGTGACTATAGTCATTTACACTCAGTCATTGCACGAGCAAAATAAAATCTGTTTTAGCAGAAAGAGAGAGAAGTCCGAGGTATTGTAATAAAACTGACTTATGAGTTTGTAGCTCTGCACTTGTTGTTGCTGAGGAGAAATAATATGAACCAGTTCTGATTCTGAACAGGTTCACACCAGATGTGACACAATGTTTTTGTGAACCCATATTGCTCAATGTGGCTGTTTGTCAAGTGAGCTCACAATAAAGGACAGATGTCTGATCAGTAAAAACATTCTGCTCTGAGCAAGTGATCAGAATCAGACACACTGTCAAAAACAATACACACATCATGATTCATACATGCAAGAATTTAGCTTTTTCGTGTTTGTGTATTTTTATATGGGTGTTTTCCTCCCTCCTTTGTCTGCATTATCTCAGTGTGTGCGTGTTTGTGCACGTTAACCAACTCACCTCGTTCCTCACCAACTGAAAGAGGCTCTTTGTCTATTGTACTGCAGGACAATGTGTATTGTAAGAGACAGAAACAGATATCTGCACATGCAGGTGTGTGTGGTGGTGTGTGTATTTATGTGTGTGCCTGGATAGTACACGGGGGTTGTGATCGGCACAGGTGAGTATGACAACGTCTCTGGCTGTGATCCAGTTGCTACTCATGTTCTGGGGATCTAAACCTGTTGAGTTAGTACAGTTGAAGGTGAAGTTTATGGTTTAGGTCATAAAGGTTAGGTTCAGAGAAAGAAAAGAAAGTAGGTCAGTGCAATGTCCTCTGAAAGCTTGGTGGAGACACAACTGTGTGTGTGTGTGTGTGTGTGTGTGTGTGTGTGTGTGTGTGTGTGTGTGTGTACACATGAGCATAGTTAGCCGGCAGCACAGTGTGTCTCCCTCTTGTCCTTATCTGCTCATTTACCTGAGTTCCTCCCACAAGGGGCCTGGAGTCCTGCCCACACACACACACACACACACACACACACAAACGCATATTAAAGCTGCTGGTGATGTCCAGCCATAAGCCAATTAAATGAAGCAACATTTCACACATCTGTGTGCGGAGGAGTGTGACAGTATTCACGCTGTGTGGGTGGGTCGGGTGAAATGGTTTGAATCCATAAATCTTTCAGGTCTAAACAACAACAGAAGAGCCATAAATAATTCAAGATCCTGTGCAATCATGAAACCGAAAACAAGAACGGCTCACACAAATCTCGATTCCCTTAATTTATGGACTTATTTAGAGAAAGTGCTTTTCTTTAAATGACTGAACTTCTTTTCTCATTTACTTGATATTTCCAGACACTTGAAGTTGAAGGATTCTTCATATATAGAATCCAGAAAAACCTTGTGGAGTTAAATGTCCAAAGTTAATGGATCTGCACATTTACCTTGATCTGCACCAAAAGGTTTATGGATTTATCCCCCAGCATCCTTCCTGGTGTAATCCAAGCACAACCTTAACACAACCTCCTTGGCAGAGGTCATCAAGGTTCCCTGAACTCATCAAATAAAATAATGAAACATCTGTTCATACTGTTTTCACCTCACCATCAGATTTCTTGATTTGTTCAGGTGATGAGACGGGTGATTCAGCCAGTGGTCACAGTCCAGAGACAAAGAACGAAGCTGGGCCTCCTCTTCTTCATCGCCCCATCCCTCCTCATCACCTCTCACCTCCACAGGTAAGTCATTGCTCTCGTATTTTTTATTCACCGTTGACTTGCTGTCACCTGGTGAAGCCTGAAGTCCTGACCAATTACACCTTCACTTCTCATAACACAAAGAACAGTGACGTTAAACATCCCAGGTGACCTCTGGGAGTTTGTTTTGCCGAGATGGAAGAGTGAAAATGCAGTGAAGAAGCTGGAGTGTTGAATTGTGTCGTGCAAGATTTCTTCCAGCGTTGTAATGACTGGAGGCAGATCCGTGATTGAGCATAAGTGAGTCAGCAGAGGAGCGGCCGGTCGTGTGAGCACAGAGAGAGAGAGAGAGAGAGAGAGAGAGAGAGAGAGAGAGAGAGAGAGAGTCATTTGGAAATACAGGTTTTCGACAGCTTTACCGTTTCATAATGACTCATCTGCAGAATTTGTGATGGATGTTTGTGTCTCTGTCACCAAACCTGTGTCTGTTAAACATTTTTTTTTTAATTTAAATTTTTTGAACAACATTGTAACAAGCTGCTCTACTTACTCACTGTGAAGTGAACTTAAAGTTTGGTCTGTCAATCAAGTATCAGACAGGTTGTGATGCCGCTCATCTGAGTAAGTTCTTATACGACAGTTTGAAACACCATTAGTGTCTTAGTGTGACGTCCCATAACTGCCTGTTGTCTGGAGCCCAGCCAACATGGACTTTAGGGGGCGGTGCCGATATGAAGGATTGAAAAATATCCAAAACATCGACAGATATAAACTTTCCAAAGAATAAAGATTTGGGTGTGATTCCAAAGATGTTGTTATTGAACTCTTATGACAAAGAAATGTAACTGAGGTATGATGACATGATACAGTTTGATCCCAAACTTTATTAGAATTAACCATAAATAAAACAAAGGAGCCAAATTTTTTGAATAGTTTGTCTTAATCTTTGTTTGGAGGGAGTGGAGACATATTGTCCTTCTTTAGATACACATATTCAAACCCATACACACAATTACTTGCTCACATCATATGCTAACACAATAATAATATCTGATTTATAATTTTCACTTCACTTCCTTCTTACCTCCCCTCACTCTCTCCCTCTGTCATTCTACCGTGTTGTGTGTCTCCTGTCAGGTGGTCGTCCGCAGCTCAGCTCACATCATGACCGTCGAACCTCTGACCCTGGTGACCCCACTGCTCCTCCTGCTGTCGACATGGGAACCACGCTGACCGCCGTGAGACAGATCCTGGGACGGACAGAGACAGAAGAGACAGAGAGACGACCACAGACTGTATGTTTGGTGGTGGTGGTGGTTTGGAAGTTTTTCTAAGCACAGCTAAACCCCTCCGATCGAGGGGGGGGGGGGGGGGGTCCAGCTTGTGGCACAGACTGTGGGTTTGCTGCAGTTGCACAGCATTTTGATATTACCTGTACTGACCTCTACTTGTGTGCATTTGTATTTAACTCTATTAAGGTAGTTTGCACAGCACTAGTTACTTTTTTTGAAGAAAGATGTAAATACAAATATATATATTATATATTTATATGAAGAGTTTCTATAGGTAACTGTGGCTTGATGTGTAAATAGAGATTAATATAGAGCAGAGCGGACTGACTTGGACTCAAAAGGCCGTTTGGTTTGGTTTTGACCTTCACAGAGTTAAACAAGCTGCATATTTACAGTGGAGGCACTTCAGTGAAAGTTTAAGAAAACTCAGAACACAGAGATGAATTCGGGCTCTTTGGCACCTGATAGTCTGGACCGTGGTCTGAACTAAGATTCATGTCGTCGTTACATTTTATTTACATTTAATCTGGTGAGTGAACCAGTTGATCTGCGTCCTCGTGGTTCAAACATTACATCGTCAGTGGCAAAGACGGCAGCAAGCTCTTCTTCTACTTTTTAATGCTCAACTTCCTACGATTCGTCTAAAAGTCAGAACTATTAGTCAAACATTCTAAACATGTTCCAGTTTGATCCAGACCGAGGCGACCTCCGACTACATTTTGATCCATTGGCCTCAGGCTGCTCATTAATACTAATGTGTACTTATACTTTCTCAATAGGCAACAACCAATTATGAGATACTTCAGACCATGGAGCGTGAAATATTTGACTGTTTGGCCGGCAAGTCCGTGCACACTGAAACCCTTCAGGACTTTTTTTTTTTTTCATATAACCTTCTTTTTAGAATTTAAATTCCATCAAACATTACTCACAAGACGTTCTCTCATAATTTACCTTCTTGGTGAATAAACATTTTCAAAGTAGTTGTTGAGAAAAATGGGTAGAGACTGTTCTTCTGTGGATGCACAGTGGGCAGAGATGTAAAAGCACTAAAGGGAACGGCTTTCATTTCAAATTCAATTTCACTTGCAAGCTTCAAGGAAGCTCTGTTAGAAATGAAAATAAACCAAACACCCAGAAGAAGAAAAGACTGAATATCACCATCATTTAAAAGTCAGAAACAATCATCTGCCTGAACAGTGAAAGGTAATCTGACATTTCATTGTCATTTATTATTAAACTCTGAGCTGTCGCAGTCATTCAAAGGGAGACTGGGCTCCAAATGCTTGAATTAAAACTTCACTGAGATCATATATATGAGATTTAATAAGATTCAGTGAATGCTGTTGGAAAGGCTGATACATGTTTTATCAGCTTGTCCCCGGGGGAAGACAATAGAGCCCAGATCCATACATGTGAATCAAATGTGATTCATGTTAATTAGGATTATCAAGTCCCTCCGGCCCTTTGTGAAGTCTTACACCCCCCAAACGGCTCACACCAGCAGGAGAGACAAAGGGAATAATTATTAAATGTGCATTTCTTTCACTTGGTGACAGATTTCTTTATCTACTACAGAATATTAGGGACGTGTTAGAATAAAGTTGTTGCGGGATTGCTAAAATAAAGTTGTAATATTACCTGAACAAGGAGAAGTTGTAATCAAATTTGAATAATCATTTTGCAGGGGGAATATCAAAACATACATTCTTTTGCCTGTGTTAAAATGAGGAACGTGGAGCATCTTGTTCGGTTATACTTTGTTATAGGTCTCATAAATTTATAACATAATTCTTAATATTTCAGGCACATTTTCATCAGTAGATTGTGCAAGAAACTGTCTATTCTGAAGAAACCGGACAGACTTGTTGGAAATTGCCTCTTTTGTTGAGGAGGAAAAGTAAAATAGTGGGTTTCACGATGAGTTTTTGGATCCAGAAGGAGTGAAACCTAAAAAAAATGTTTCTCTTTATTCTCATAAAATTACGAATGAATTTTTGTGATTTTCTCGTAATAGTACGACTTTATGCTCCAAACCTCAGATGAGTTTTTCTTCAGCATGGCCCTAATACGCTGTGGTACTCGTCAGATACATGTGCATACTGTGCTGCTTGTAATAACTGGCTCAGATGTCTGAAGTTTCACACCGCAGGTTCAATTACAGACATTTTTGTCTTTGATTTTGTGCCACAAAAGAGCAAAACTCTCCTGAAAGTGTCTCACTGACACTTAACCGAGACAGTTATTTATAAAGGAATGTAACTGACAGATGAGACACCTTTACAAATGCCATAAAGAGCTCAGGGCTGAGAGGTATCCAGGCAACAGATACCATGTGAAGTAGAGGGAGACTTTCACGACATAATCTGTCAAACCAACACAAGCTATTGTTTAATTATAGTTTAAACGTTATTCAGATGAGATATTGGACTCCAGTGAGCCACGCCATCTTTCCCAGCCTTTACTATGTGACCTTGTACATAAGCAAACCAACAACACGCAAAACTGCACAGATATAGTTACCT
Organism: Paralichthys olivaceus; assembly: GCF_024713975.1. NCBI lineage: Eukaryota > Metazoa > Chordata > Actinopteri > Pleuronectiformes > Paralichthyidae > Paralichthys > Paralichthys olivaceus. The sequence continues at coordinate 4,775,050 of NC_091095.1, forward strand.
GTGAAAGGTTGGTATATACAATCTACGGATATACACTATTCAACAACCTGGAATAACACTAGTGTGGGCTAATGACAGCGATTTAGAGATTTTTAAAATGTAAAAAATATATATTTTCATATCTTTTATATGCTTTGTATAAAATAAAATAAGCAATTACAGCCGTTTTGAGTAATTTGACCATCTGAAGAATGAGGATAAAACAGATAAGACGTCATTCTATGCTCAGAGTCACTTGGTAGCTACGACTTTAAAGGTTCAGTGTGTACAATTCAGTGACATCTAGTGGTGAAGTTGCATGTTGTAGCTGAATACCCCTCACCTCACCCTACCCTTTCAATCAGAGATCCTGTGGAAGCTTCAGTTGTCATAACATGGCAGCCTCCATAGAGAAGACCCCCCTCCTGATGTGAAATATAAAGTATTTGAATATAAAGGGCCCATTCTAAATAAAACAATAATTTGTCCAATTTAGATGAAACGTCACTAGGATTATTGTACATTCAATTTTCTACCAATAGATCAATTTTACCTTAATCTCACTGAACCTTTAAATGTTGAGAAATCTTTGTGGTGTGTGTACTTGTACATGAGGTTGAGCAACATCTTTCATTCCGAAGTAGCACAGAACTTACTTCCTGTTGTTCCTCTGGTGCCGTGATGTTTGTCCACACGCTGGTGTGCCACAGAGCGAGCTGTGCCGTGTCATTGTTAAATAAAACCATTACATGTACCCTAACAGCTCCCTTAGTTTAGCATTGCTAATTTATTTTGTTGTAATACTGTCCAGGGCCACCAGGATGCTAGGAAGAACCAGTGATCAGCTTTGGTTTCTCTCCCGACACTCTAATGTCAAACTACATTTCTGATTTAGAACATGAATAAACTACTGTAACATGTGTCCTGCTCTGTTGTGTCAAAAATCAACAGTTTAATAACCTTTTAATAATAAATGTGTGTTATCAAACTCGTACTCGTGTCTTTTGTATATTTGGTTACGGTCTCAGTGGAAGATGCTGAAACATGGTGTGAAACAAGATCTCACAAAATAAATGAAGCCTCATCCGCTGTACGAATTAAGGTTTGAAAACGGCAAAGGGATTTTTTTTAAGATCGTGGATACACCTCCTTGACTGAATCCTCAAAATTAAAAATGGTATTTCTTTCCTGAACCATGTCCCTTCCTTCCTTCCGAGTTTCGTGGAAGTCTGTTCAGTAGTTTTTGCATTTCTAACAAGAACAAAGTGACTAACATGGCGGAAAACATTGGACTTGTGCAGAATACACATTCCCACAAAATATAAATGAGAACATTTGTATTTTCTAACTTCATTTTAAACATTTTGATTTTCAGTGTATTTTACCAACCGAGCACCCACCACATCAGGACTGCTGCAGAAAGTTTCAGCTCACAGGAGTTTGGAACCACCAGAAGCCGTGTGTATATTATATGTAAATGCAGTGGCAGCTCTTTGGCCTCTGGCACTTTTTTGGGAGCTTACTGTAATTGGATTGGCATGGTCAGGGAGCTGGCACACGTTGCCATGGCTGGCACAGGAATCTGCCAGGGGATGATGGGAAATAAAGACATCACTGAATGCAAATTGCCACAGAGAGAAAGACGTAGAGGGAGGAGCATGAGGGAGAAAGACGGAGATGTTGGTGCTTTTAAGTTAAAGATAATATTCAATATATTAAATGAATTTTTTTACTGTATATACTACTTTCAATGGATTCTACTTTATTTCTCCTTGATATTATAATTTGCTGCTTTATTTATTTACTTGAATACCTGATCAGCCAAAGAGCACAAATTATTTACGTTACTCTGAATCTCGGGAACACAGGAGGCAGACGGGGTGGGAGGTGAAAGAGGAGGAACGAGGATGAGTTTGTAACTGAGGCCTTTGCCGAACGGTGCTTTCGAGAAGCTGATGTTTTTGCTTCCAGCACTAATAAAATCACGGCTCTGATTATTTGAATTATGATTGTTGTATTTAAATCATATTTTCGTCCCCGTCCTTGTTTGTTGCCTTCAAGACATACGTGATGTCAGATTAGTGCTTGTGTACATTATTTTTTCGCCCTTCAGTCTTAATCTACCTGGGAGGCACGGCTGCCGAGACACAGAACTCAACTGGATCTATCCAGTGCTGTGTCACAATACATTTATTTATGTATTATAGATCTCGAAAGGCACACTTGAATTTTCCTGATTTGCCCAAATCAGATTCTCATTGTTGTGCAGCAGCCTGAGGAACAGCAACCTGAGATGGAAGAACACTCTTTTCTTTCACATGATTGAGTGAGTTCTCCAACACTGGAGCCTCTCTCGCCCCCTCAGGTGCTCAAATCTTTCATTCGCTCTCATTGGAGCTGATAACATGAACGGTCCATTGTTCCCCAATGCTTGAGAGCGAGGAGAAGATCCTTGAATATTAATAACCGCTGATGGGATCTAAATGGTGGTGGTGCGGCACTCTTCGAAATTTGGATGAGGTGTTTAGGAGTCATTTAACCCTGAAAGCTGATCGACCTCACCGTGGCTGGCAGCCTCTTTATATCCAGAGTCTGTGATGCCAGGGTAGAGCGGCTCCGCTGAGGCAATCAGGGATTAAGTGTCTTGCTGAGGGGCAATTAAACATCAGTCTCTGTGTGAAAGAACAGCACTGAATCACCTAACTCACCTTTTCACACCCACATTACCTCCAAACAGCTTCACAATGAATTCAACCACAAAATGATTTCTGTGAACTGTAACACTAGGCTCTTGGCTCTGAAGCTGAACGTGGGCACGGCATGCTAACATCAAGCTCTTTTACCGCGTTCACCGTCTAAAGACACGAAACGAAGTCGGAATGTCACGAATAAACTGGAAATGTTGAGAATAAAGGCGAAGTGAATCAGAGGAAAGTATATTTTAGTTTTTTTCGTAAAAACAATCGGAATGCCAAACATGAAGTTGAACTAAATCAGGGTAAGATATTTTTGTGTCGTGATAGTAGCGGAATGCTGAGGATAACGTTGGAATTCCAAGTCGAATGTTAAGAATAAAGTAGAACTAAACCAGAGGAAGATTTTGGGGGGGGTGCCAAAAAACTGTCAAAACACCAAGAATAAAGTACAACTAAATCAGAAGACGATACTTATATATGTATATATGAACAGATGCAGTTTTTGGCACAGTCTCTTTAAAGACTGATTACCTCCCTCAGTGTCTGTTAAACTGAACTATATTTGCACCCAACCATCTATCATCTTTGTCATGTGCGCTAACGTTAGCAGTTCGATTAAATGTTTAAAAGTTTGACTTTAATATTGAAATTCTGACTTCATTCTCGACACTTTGACTTTGATCTCAAAATGGGGGAATCTCATTCTCATTGTATTTCTCGTGCTAATACTCCTCAGTAATTTTGTCACATTTACATCATTAACTTCTTTTCATGTTGACACAGTTCACATTGACCTGGACGCCAGCCAGAGCTTCACTCCCATCCCATTCTGTCGATGTTTATCGGCTACAGCTGACAGATCTTATCTTCTGTGACAGATAGTTTGGATCAAAGTTGACAGGTAAGATATTGAAGTTTCATCATCTGTGTGATTTATTATGTGTTGGTTTGTTTGTGTACAGTATGTAATGGGTGTATAATAGAGAGAGTGTGTGCCGTGTCTGCAAACCGCCGTCACTGATATTTATCATTTCTTGATTTAGAGGGAGTCTTATAACTGCAGATGTGACCAAGAATGACTGACATGTGAGTCAAGAGTGCCAGTGGTGTCAAATGTGCTGAGAAGGAAATATCTGTCATTATGACTTACAGGCTCGACAGGAGACAGAGTAGAACTGAAAAATGTGTCACTGCAGCTCAGAATCACACACACACACACACACACACACTTGCAGGATGCCATATGCAGGTCGTAACAGGCTCGGCCACTTTTTCTTTCATTGTTTTTCTCCCTGACATCTTCTTGCACAAATGCATCACAGGAATACAGACAGAAACAGAAATACACAAGGCTGTGATGTAAGGCTTTTGCGTGCGTTAGCTTTGTGCAGAGCAAGGTGTAAAGGAGGGTGAAGAGGGAATACATGGATTCAAAACATGAGAATAAAAGTAGTAGAAACTTAGTTCTCTGGAGGGTGCGGGCTCAGTTAAGGGCAGATGAAATGGGACCAAAAGTTCAGATGAGGAGAAAATAGAAGAAAAGAAAACGGGCTGAGTTTAAATGAGTTCAAGAGCCGAGCAGATCTCATGGAACTGGTTAAGTGTTGTGATTGACTCAGACGTGTCTGTGTGACCTGGTAGGCAGCCTCGTTTCACGCTTATAAAATCCTCCAGTTTAAAGGTAATGTTGTTGTACCTGGATTCATTCCTGTCATGAATAGAGACTGAACACATTATTTGGGTTTGTGCCTTTAGACGTTACTTACTTGAAAGTGCCGAGCCAGAATGAAACTGGAGATGACACCTGTGCTCATCCTCAGACAGTGTCCTCATTGTTGCATGAATTAATGACCTGAATATCTTTCTCATATCAGTTTTAACCACTTTTCAGCGTTGCTGTTTTACTCTGACATTTAATATATCACTTCATGCAGATGTGGAACGTGGCCATCTGCTTCAGAGCGTGATGGATTATACTGATACTCTTTTTTGGAAAAGATTCTCATTTGAAAGCTGACGTCCAAAACAAGAATATATCACTCTTTCTCTGCACAGTACCTTTGTTGGATGGGAGAAAAGTAGATATTTGACATATTACTCTTGGCTCTGTTTCTATTAACAGGTATAAAACCTCTTTCTCCCGGCAGCTAAAATAACTGGTATGTGCCAATCATTCTTATCACACCCTGCCAAGGCAAAAAAAAAAGCATTGGCTGGATTAACATCTGCCCAGATGTTGCACTCAGTGTGTGGAGCTCGGTATGATTCCTTTGAATAAGTTGGCCAGCGATACACTCCATGTGTGTGATGTGTCCTGCTGATGACATAAAAATGTAGGTTATCGATAAATCTAATTCACTGTCGGGGCCTGTGATTCAACATGTTCAGGAATGCAGATGTGGAATTTATGTCAGGGATTATATAAATGATGATTAAATGTAATCACGTGATAATTCCTGACTTTACAAGTTGATTGTGATCAAGTCAAGTGCATCATGGCTATTTTTTACAGAATGTTTGGACGAGTCACAGCAAGAAAATCGAGGTCTAAGTAATAAAGTGAATGATGGTTTAACGAGTTGCTTATGTTTCTGGGAGGTGGAATTGGTGTTGGCTCGCTGCCACACTGGCGAGACTCACTGGCACATTCAGAGCCAACGTTACTGATGGTATTAATTAAAACTGTTTTTTTACACAATCACAACTCAAACTGGCACAAAGTAGAACTCGTATCTTCACCAAGGCCCATCAGTCCCTTTAAATTCAATCAAGCTGCACCACACTTCACACACTCATCAATAACAGATCTCGTAACATGTCTGAGTCCTTTCAACAACCACCAGTGTTTGAAAAGTGTCAGAAATCATTACTGTCAGGCACCTTGTCCGTTTCCAAAATTGAATGGGTTCCTTTCGGGCCCGTGTCCCACCCTTCCGCACAGCTTTTTCCCGCCAAGTCATTTTTGCATAATCTTGCAGACAAACTAAAAATACAGAGCAGAGAAAACATGAGATGAATATCTGCTGTTAAAAAAGTTCTACTGATCAGATGATGACACATCAGTCAGACTCAGACAGTCTGTTCATCCATTCATCCATCCATCCAACCATTCATTCATTCATTCATCCATCCATCCATCCATTCATTCATTCATTCATCCATCCATCCACCCATCTATTCATTCATCCATCCATCCAGAGCGGATGCATATTTCCTGTAAGATCACTGAAAGTGACTGTTGGGGCCTGATGCTAATAACTTTATTCTAATTAACTATAAATTAAAAAAAACACTAATAACTCTGTGAGTTCTGAAACTTCATGCAAAGAAAACACACGACACAGTGTTTAGAAGTGATGCAGTGGACGACTGGACCCAATTAGATTTTACTCACATGACAATTCTTTCTTGTTTTTGCGTTCAAGTTTAAGTAGGTTTAATGAAACCAATGCACTCGCTCAATCTGCACATTACATTTTAATTAATGAGAATAAATACTGTACATTTTTGATGGGGAATCCCTGGATCACCACTTGCTTATTATTATTATTATTATTATTATGGCCTGCAGGTGTCGCTGGTTAACCCCTGGCACCTTGCAGCAGAACACACACACACACACACACACACACACACACGAGAGAGAGAGAGAGAGAGAGAGCATCTGCTCATTTCATTGTCCCAAAGCCTGAGGAGGAGAATCCACCGGACAAATGATCATCTTCTGATCAAATCAATAATCATTTAATTAATTCATTATAAATAATCGAATAATTTTATTATTATCGTGATCCGGTGATAGTCTGCACACACGCACACACACACACACACCCACACACACGCACACACACACACACACTTCTCTCTTTTGTCTGAGGCATCTCTGCAGCTCCAGAGGAGGAGGAGGAGGAGAAGAAGGGAGGAGGAGAGGAGGAGCAGCGAGTTGTACCTGACACCTTCAGCCGCGCGTCGCAGCTCTTCTCCCGCAGAACCAACAACGAGCGCCACCCTCCCTCGCCCGGTGCGCGTGTTAGTTCACCGGGGCTGTGTGCGGTTTGCACCGGGGAAAACATGCATCTATTGACGGACTGAAAACTCCCCAAACATCCACAAAGCAACTGAACCACCGGGAGCCTCCTGTCTCTCCTCGGACCTCCAGGATTTGTCTTGTGTCTGCCCGGGTCTGAGTGAAGGGTGGAGAGGTGGGGACCACACCTGAGAGGAAGATGCGGATCCCGGTGCTCCTCTGTGCGCTGGCGTGTCTGTCTGCAGCCCCGGGCCCGGCGGTCGGGGCGGACCGGAGCTGCGTGGACCTGCGGCAGTTCTACACCGGGAAAGGCTTCACTCTGGCGGACGCTCCTCAGAACGAGATCTCCGGTGAGTTTGTGGGGAGAAAAAAAAGGCATCTGGGGTTAAAGATGTATGAAGTCTGTTATTATACTTACGAGTATGAATTAGTTATAATTACAATATGTTGGATCTTAATAATGTTTTTTTCTGGCCTTATTATATGATTTATAGATAAACAGATGAATAAATAGATTTACTTTATTGATCCCAAACTGGCAAATCCAGTTTCAACAGCAAGGTATCAGGCACATAACAAGCAAGATGTAAAAATATGAGATCAAAACTTATCACCATATGAAAAGTAATATATAATATTCATATTTCTGTTTGAGATATTCTTTTACAATTCGTATCATTTCTGTTTCGTGCCCTGTTGCTGGTTTGAATGTTAAACAACCTGCACCTAAAGCTTGTTTAGTCAGGTCTCCGGCTGCATTAACTTGTTTTACTGTTTCTAAAGGCAGGCGTGTGCTCATCATACTCGGCTTATATCTCAGTTAACGTGTCCTATGTTGTGGGATTGCATCTCTGTATAGCCCACCTGTACATTTTCCATTTCCCCCTCCAATCCCAGTCACTTCAGCGTCTGCGGTGTAGTCCTGTTCTGCACATCTCTATTACAAGTCTCTCTCTGGGGCATTTTCATTGTCTGTTGTCTGCAGGAGGGGCAGGACTGCAGGTGGGTGTGAGCCATGTGTCTTGTGGAGCTGTTATGTTCTATTCAGGGGCGTTTATGATTATCGGCTGCTGTGGACAGCTTTTACTGTAAAGTACAGAGGAAAAAAGAGCTTTTATTTTAAAGTACTGTTGGAAAAAGAGCTTTTATTGTAAAGTACAGATGAAAATATAGATTTCTGGACACTCGTGCTTTAGGGGCACCTTTCATTGTCTGCTCTGCTGTGTGTGTGTGCATGTGCGTGTGTGTGTGTATGTCAAAGTAGTTTGTCGGTTTTATCATTTGTACTAAAGGAAGTCCGGATAGAATGCAGCGAGCAAGTGGACGTTCATTTGTTTTGGGGGCGTAGCTTCGACGGGTGGGCTGATGGGACGGGGTGGGATGATTCGGTACATGCTCGCGCTTCCTTTTCCAGGATTACCAACCCTAGCTTTAATTTACTGGAATGGCTCAGCCCAACAGGCCCCCTTCACCATGAATTATTTCCTGGGAACAAAAAAACATCCTTTCGCACAATGTTTTAGAAAGTGATCAATAGTTCCTGGATCCACCCCCTGATCCAGATCTGACTAAGATTTAATGAGTTCTTTCCTGTTGGTTTTGCGTAATCTTGATCACAATCAAACAAAACAACAAAGACACAAACAAACGGGTGAAAACATAACCTCCTCGGTGGACGTAAGGATTCAGGTTAGCCTGTTTGGGGCATTAACACATATAGCTCAGCAAGTGTTAAGTAAAAGTTGAACATGATTTAAATTGAATCTATTATATTTTATTGTTTCATCCTGAAATCCCCATGTCCATCAGTCAATCAGCCAGAGAGACAATCATGCATTTAATCAATCAGTCAATTACCCGTCCAATCAAAGCTCCAGATCCAGTCAGTACAACACAAATCAAACCCCTCAGTCTCTCATCTCGCCGCCCGCCCCTTCTCACAGATGCTGATTAAACTGTCTCGGCCTTGAGGAGAGTGCAGAGCGTAAAATCGAGTGGTTTCCCCCTTTTAAAAGCGATAATCTGTCCCTCTCTGTCTCCTCCTGCGTCTCCACCTGGAGGATGGACAGAACGCAGCGGACCCCCCCGGCAGAGGAGGAGATGAAAGCGAGGCGAGATTGAGGAGTGCACGTGTGTTTGGATTGTGTGGGATCTGAAGGTCACTCCATGTTCTGTCAGTTAAAAAACCAGTCTGATGTAGGCGGGGGGGGGGGTATTAATATTGGATGTGTGTGTGTGTGTGTGGGGGTGTGTGTGTGTGTGTGTGTGGGGGGGGGGGGGGTGTTACTGAGATTGAGACCAATAAACAAACAAGAGTGACGCACAGAAAGGTGGAGAGAGAGAATAAAAACGAATTTCTTATTGACAGATGACAACACACAATGCTTCACTCACTCGGACCTTGATCTGCTCCAGTCATCTGAGACTTTCACAGAGATATAGGAGGAGAAAGATGGCGGCAGGCAGAGAAGTACAAACTGAGATTCCTCATGTAAACCAAATGTTGGTGCAGCCGAGTCGGTCCATCGCGTGTGAGTTTGGAACGACCTCATGGACGCTGAGCTGCATGTTCATTGGAGCGACGTGGATTTTTGTAGGAGCCGATGCTTCTGTGATAATTTAGAGAGGCATCAGTGAACGTGTAAAAAAAAAAAAAAAGTTGGCAGTGATTCCCAAGATGTCATTTTCAAATCCTCGTGCCAAAGAAATGTAACTGAGGGTTGATTTATTATAGTTTAACTATAAAATGTATCATCAAATGACTATAAATAATAAGAAAACACTAACAGGGATCAATTTCATGCAAAATATAATCATAAATACATATCTTATTACGCATTGTTTACTCTGTGAAATACATTCAGGACATTTTACCAGGGTTCCAGAAAATATCTGGAGCATGTGACTCAGACAGTTGCCTTCTCAGATGCAGCCCCCACCCAGATTTCATTTCAAGAAAATGTCCGGACTCAAGTGCATGTCTGAAAGTTTGTGAAAGGTTCTCATCGGTTACTTTTCATTTGCCAACTGATAAATCTGTCGGCTCTAATGTTCATTTATTCATTCAAATGCCTGTTCTAAACCTTTATGACCATTCAGAGGTATATTTACAGTTCAGATGATTTTGCTGAACCATATTTTAGCAATGTTGTGTTACTGCTGACACAGTGGACTTGTAAATAATAAATGGAATCTCAATTTGGTTCGCTCTGTATTGTGAAGGTTATATTAAAGTTATAAAATAAAAAGTTAAAGCACAGTTCCTTTACTTCACTGCAGGGACGCTGTAAAACCAACAAAACATCCTCTTTAGAAAAATGGGAAATTTGGCGTCTTGCTTTCTAAATGCATCTATTATCAGTGCATAGTGTTTCAGATGTTTCAGTCCTGTGGTCTTCCTGTGCACACACGCTCACATCTACAGGAATAAACACTTTCCTAATGATTTGTGACAAGACCCAGCTGTTCCCAGTCATGAGCAGTGCATGGTTAGTAATATCTGCAGAGTCCTAGAGGCTACTTCCTCCCGACTCCCTGGTTTACATGTCCCTCAGTGTACAGGAGAGAGTATATATATACATATATATGTATTAATACCTGTATTTAGTGGCCAAACAGTGTTCCCTTAGTTCAATTAGTTAATTTGGATGATTTGGAGTAAATCATCAGGGTTTATGATGTCACTCCTGTCAACTTGTGGGCGGGGCACAGTAGCTGGGAAAGTCTCCTACTAGAGTGTATAGCTTGGGCAGTGGGCGTCGCCTGGCCTGGGCATCTGGGGCCGTTTATTCTTTAGCCAATCACTTCGCAACTGAATACAAAACAATAACAAGCAGCCAAGGCCAAAATATTGAAAGCTACATTTTCGGGTCCAAACCGGTAACTTGGTAACTTAACTCCCAACGTATTACTGAGATGTAATTAGTTTGTCTCACGAAAGAAGGACACAAAGTCCTTCTTGTGTTGAGCTGTCTTCTCTTTTCAAACCAACACACCTGTAGATGTGTAGGTTTAGTACTTTTTGTTTGACTGATCCGAAGCCAAACCGCAAAATGCAGTGTCTACATATTGGCAGCACAAGTAAAAATTCTCAATAAAGTGAGGTGTGTAACATAATATGTGTTTCGTCAATCTGCAAGGGGGAAGAAAACATTGTGACGATAACGCCTGAAGCACAAATCAGATCTAAACTAAAAGACAATCTTGATATGAAATGTAATTTTCAGGTCTAAACAGGGTGTTAGACCTGTGTTTGAAAGTGGATATGATTAATATCAGCGTTCCAAAGTAAACTGTGAAATATAACAAGCAGATGCTCTAAATTCCTAAGGAGACGTTGACAAAAGCTTCTATTCTTCTCTGTCCCGGCTCACAGCCTTTGTCTCACATAGGTTTAACACCATGTGAATGGAAGTTGTCTTTCCCCCTGTCTGCCTGTCTCTGTGCCTGCGAGCTCTTTCAACACACACACACACACACACACACACACACACACACACACACACATACACACCCTTACCTGGTTAATAGTTAAAGACTAGCCGGTCCTTTACATTGTGTGTGAGTGTGAGTCTTTCTGTGTGTGTGTGTGTGTTTAAAAGTCAGTGAAAGCCAACACCTTCTCCTGGGAAGACACTTACTTCCATTCACATGTGCATTGTCTGTGCGGAGCAGCACACACCCATGTGATCGTATGACACACAGAAACAGACACGATGTATCCTGCACGCTTTCTTCTGTGTTGGGAGGTATTGAGTTCTGATGCCTGTGTGTTTGTGTTGTGTAGCCGACATATTGAATGTGTCTTGTTTGAGGGAACACAGAGGAGCTGAGAGGGGGAAGGACGCAGCGATTCCCTGACGCTCTGTGTTTTAGGTCAGATTAGCTGCAGATGAGGACACATCCCAGCTTTGGTTTCTTGTCAATAAGACCTTTACAAGGCTGAGTCAACGAGGAGGCCTCCATTTATTTGCATTTACGCAATTTCTAGTTACACAGTACCTAAGACCGATACCACATCACAAACGCACCAACTCTGCCATGGATGCACACGTTCACACAAGGTTACTCTGGAGTTTTATAACCGCTAAAGCAGAGAAGTTAAGAAACGCTGCTGGTCCCGTTTTAGTTTAAAATCTTTTTATCTGGACGCACTGAAACTGAGATGTATGGAAACAATGAGTTTGCAACTGCTTTCTGATTGGGTCTTGAAATGCGAAGTCTCCGTCAGACTCCTATGATCCTCGGCTACATTAGAACACAACATGAACTACAAGTGTCGCAGAGCCTGTGTGTTTTTTCCTGCTAACAGCTGTTGTGCAGTTATGTTAAGTATTTTACAATTAACAACTGTTTACATGTGAAGGAGACAAGATATTAATAGAGCAAGTCATGTATTCATCAGCACACACACATATTCATTTAAAGAAATGAAGGTTTCATGTTTGTAAAAAATGTTTCTAGAGCCAATTAAATAGATTTTAATTTGCAAGAAAAGATTTGTAGCAAAAAGTGTGTGTGTGTGTGTGTGTGTCTGAGTGTGTGTGCACTATTACTGTCCGTCATCTGTCACAAATCACATGCTCACTCAGGCGCTCACATGCCACCAAGTGGAACGCTGAACACCCAGTCGACCCACACACACACACACACACACACACACAGTCTCCCCACAGTCTCGAACTTGAACACTCCTCCCTCTCCTCCTCCCTCTCCTCCTCCCTCTTCGACCGTCTGATTCCTGCTTCCATCTCGGCGTTGTTTTTTCCAGACGTGAGGCTCAGATGTGTGAGTGCAGGGTTGCCTGTGTCTCAGTGAGCAGAGGTTTGGCTGCGAGAACTGTTAAAAGCAGAGCTGTGAATCTTTCATGATGTCTGATGCAGGGACATGAGGGAGAGACAGACAGATATAGAGGTGGAGAGGAGGAGAGGATCTGAGGAGAGGAGAGCAGAGGGAGGATGAGAGGGGAGGAGGCTCTGTCCTGAGCGCCTTTCCTCTCATCTCTCCTTCATCGTCCCTGCATAGACCAAGCCACTGGTTTGATACTGACACCAGCTCCTCTGCTCCTTCTGTGGTCGTTTCCGATGCCCTTTTCATCACAGTGTTGTAGAGCTGATCTTTCCTGAACTCTTCTCCTGCACAATTAGTTTTCAATGCAGCAACTATAACAGTCTGGACAGAGTGTCAAGCTTTCCATTTGCTGAAGTGTCTGCGTATTTTAGAATAGAGGACAACATGGTGAAGAGCCCTGGTGCGTTTGAAGGTCTTCTGCCCAATTTAAGTTACCAACTACTAGTAGATGTTAGCACGTGTTAGCATGTGTTAGCGGCCACCGGCGGATGTTAGGGACGTAACCTCAGTTGTGCACCTCAGCGTCATCAAGTGATTTGGCCTCGTGATCAACGATCCAGACCGGACCTGAGGGTACGCTGAGGCTGAAGGTAAATCTGTCAGTGGTTATTAACAGGTTTTCATGCAATGTCATCTGACACGCGGCTGAGACCAACCCAAAATTATAAAGAGCTTATGAGCTCATTCTAAAATAAATTTGGGGACTTTAAGCTGCACTTTATTTATAATTATTGAAATTGGACTGTAGCGTATCCAAAACAAATCCTGGTTGAGTGAAATGTAGGAAAAAGAAAAACAATTAACTAAACCTGCCACAACGTCATTAAACTAAACAAACCACAAATAAATATAAAAAGTATTTGCAGCATATTAATTTATTTTAAACCAACATATTGACGTATGCTAATTCTGATTTGTTCACACCCAAAGGCCTCGAGCGTTTATAGACAAAGTATAAACAAATTTACAGATTTATGACACAATGATTTTAGATGATGACAGAATCACGATGTGCAAGCTGTAACTTTTATGGTTTCAACAAAACAAACCACGGCTTCTTTTAAAAGTTGCCGTCAATAAGTTTGGAGCCAACATTGGATAAATACTCAGAATACTTCTATACTTGTATAAATAGGTTGGAGCTGGCAGGTGAGAGCGGGAGATTTTTCTTTGTTCCCCAGCCAAAAATAATGGATTTATCTTGGAAGGCTACTGAAGTCGTGCTTCTCTCATTATGTAACACCAGCGACTGTCGAGGACGAGGATTTGTTTGGAAAACAGCATCGATCAACTCATCGACCAAACAGGAGGCTACAGTCCTAGAGGGGAAAACATTCATTATCTCAACAAGCAAAACCAACTGAACTGTGCAGTTAATGACGGTGGAGGACAGTTTTACATTGAAACTACACGGAAACATATAAACTTTAAACTCAAGAATCGTTGGGTGACGGCTGAAAGAGGATGAGATGAAAAACCTGTCACATTGTTTTATTTAGAATTTTCCAGTAGATGAGAAGAGACTCTGACTGCCGTCACTAATCACTGCACTCATCTCTAATGTGGGGTTTTACATTAATGTAGCTCATCCCATTTATAACCAGTGCCAAAATCCATACATGCAAATGATCCGAATACGTTATGCAGAATGAGTCCGTGCTGTTGTTGCAAAAGAAAAAAAACAGAAGGACATTCATTTCTTTCATGCTAACATTGTGCTGTTATTTTTAACCCCTCGTGTTGTTTTTTGTATTCATGTAAATGTGGAAATGTCCTTTGTTAGATGTTTGTATGTCTCTGTTCCGTGGACAGCTAGTCTGCAGGCTGTTTGTTCATCCCTCTCGTTCTTGTGAACACAATATCTCAAGAACACCTGCAGAATTTGGGAATTTCTTCAAATTTTGGTGCAAACGTTAAATCAGGCTCAGGATGAAGTGATTCGAGTTTGGTGGTGAAGGAAGCTCTGACCTCACAAAACACATTTTTTGCCTTGTGAACACAATATGTCAGATGGAATTTCAGAGAATCTGCTCAGATTAAGTACAAATGTTCACTTGGACTCACAGATGAACTGATTCGAATTTGAAGGTTAAAGGTCAAAGGTCACAGTGAACAGATAATGAACGCCTCGAAGAAATGTCTTCAGATTTGGTAGAAAGGTTCAGTTAGACTCAAGAATGAACTGATTCCATTTATTGTTAAAGGTCAAAAGTCATACATATATTTATGTGAATGATGTGTGTATACGTCGTTCTATGTAATGCAGCCATTTACATTCTGTGTATGAAGCCAGATCTATTATCCAGAACGACTGCAGGTGAGGCCACAGGAAGATTAAATTCCTCCATCGCCAACATATAATCAACACAAGTGATGAATCCCCGGGTCAGAGTCGCACCGCGCTCCTGCATCTCTATGATCCTCTCGCATTAAAGCAGTGGTTGGAGTAGAATTTAAAAAAAGAGCACAAACCATTCAGAGCCTTGACATCCATCTTTAAAATCAATGCTGCACAAACCAGCAGTGTTTCTCCATAACCTCTGTCTCTATATCTCTTCCCCCCCCCCCCCCCCCCCCCCCCGACGCCCCTCTGCACTCCTGTTCACACCTCCTCCTCTACTTCTCCTCCCTTTAATGTTTGTTTCCTCCGTTCTATCAAACGCTATTTTTACTTTCTCCTCCCCCTTTCAGCCCCCCCCCCCCGCCCATCTTCTCCTCCTCTCTGGAAATCGAGCATCCATCTGTTTCCCAGATGAAACGATGAGTTGTTTGTCTGATGTGGTGGACCTGGTACTTCCTCATACATACAGTCCACTGTGTGTGTGTGTGTGTGTGTGTGTGTAACTGAAGTGGTGGAGATTTCTTGTTTTTTCTGCCAATACGACACCAAACATTTGCATAAAGGTGAATTTACTGTCCTACTATGTCGTTTCTAATCTGATTCTTCTCTTACATGCAGCCGAACAAAATAATTAAAAAGCATTTTCTAACATTTAGACCATTAATTGATTTGCTGATAAAAACAAAATCAAATTCCAACAACTGATTTATCATTTAAAGTCATTTAAATGCAAACATTTACTATATTGTTGTTTTTCTTTGTCGCCTATGGTCGTCAATAGACCTAAGAGTTTTAATCATCGTTTTACCCTCCGGCTTTTTTCTCTGTAAATCCTTTCTTCAAAAAACACCAGAAAACAGTGAAAAGTATCCATCTGCACCAAGTGACTTTTTCATGTCTTGTTTTGTTTATTATAATTTCAGACCAATAAAAAGCATGTTCTCAAATCAGAGCCGGCAAATTAATATTTCTAGATTGACTCATTCCTAACTGACTAATCTCTGCAGCTGTTAAAGTGAATAAAGGAGAAAATAATTGGCTAATTAATTCAAAATGTAAAGAATTGTTAAATGCTGCCCTCCGTCCTGTTCAGTTTATATTTCAAACAACAGAGTTTGTCATTTTTCTCTTGTGGGATTTTTTAATCGTTAAAGACAGTGAAGGAGAGACAGGAGGAGAGGGTGGGGGAACGACACACAGCAAACGATAGCCGACCGGGAGTTGAACCAAGGACCCGCAGCGATTTGGTTCTAATTGATTTTCTTCACCTGAATAAGATAACAAATGTAACCGAGTACCCTGAAGTAACTTAACTTGCATTCATGAGCCTTCACAGTGCACGTTAACTAAAGCATTTTATTGTGTGTTGGTTTAGTGTCTGAACTCGGTGCCTCAGCTGGTAACTCCACGTATTAACTGTCATGCATTGTGGTTTGTAATTTCAGGGAAGGTTGCGTACAGACAGACGTAATGGAAAATGTACACTGAGGCTTTTCAGTGTTTGGCTTCTTTTAATTGGTTATTTGAAGGATTAAGTGTAATTCATTTCTGTGAAATAAGAGATTTACAAACATGCATGTGCAAAACCATGGAAACCTCAGTTTCGTAACGACTGTAGTTTTCACTGCATATGTTTGATTTAAAGATTCTAGTACCAGTTTCATATTGGCCGTGGATCTGGTTATGGACCAAAGGGACAGTTTTTCGACGATTTGTCGATGCATTGTTTACGATCTTAACTTTTGAAATTCCCTCTGTGTTATAAAGCTAAACTTTGAGATTCCAGATTTAAGGGTTGTCTTCAAAGTGTTGGTTCCAGGGGATGTTATTTTATGATCTGTCCAACGTCAAATCGAATTACATATTCTTGACAAGTAGTAATATAAATAATAGAGTTTTTGGGGATTAAATCATAATTACAGTTTTCAAAATCAACGTCAGTTGTGTTTAGATTTTAATGAGAAATTGGTCAGAGATAAATTTACTATTTAATCATCATCAAGGACAGAATTATTACTGCATTTGGGTCGTTAAGAAATTAACATGTTGCAAGTAAATTAGCCAGAGCTTGTCCAGCTGATTTGTTTCTTAATGTTGTTTTATTCTTATTAACCTGTCAGCAGCAGCCTGAACACACACACACACACACACACACACACACACACACACACACACACACACACTCGCTCACTCATATAGCCATTCTTGTTTTTTTTTTACCTCAACTTATTTAATCTTTTACTTTTATGTGTGAAACAATCAGGGATGTGTGTGTTCTGTGGGTGGCGTCCAGACTTCAGTTAAAAATATATAACCATCTCATTAGTGTGTTGAAAAAAAAGATTGGCTGTGGATCTGTTCAATAAACTGTACAGTCACCAGGGGAGACATTACATCATTACTGCTAATCACAGAGTTTTTAAGTGTTTTGCTCAAACCCCAGCAGGGCTGTCATACATTTTATAGCTGGAGTGGTCCTCTTGGAAGAAAAGAGAATAAAGTCGCTCAGTGCTCTACAATAGCAACACACAAACAGACGTGGCTCTGGTTTCTAATGGCAACCGAGCTCTGTCATCTTCTCCGATACTTACCGTGTCAGCGGAGTGATACGTGATTGCTTTCATTTCTGGAGAGCGGATTTAAAAGGTCAAATCAATAGGGAATCGTGCTGCAGCTTTCACTTGAACTCAAGTGGTTCATGGAAAGAGCAAGTTGGTGATTTGTTGCGTTTCTAATGCACATACACGCTGATACCTGATACCAATCTGACGGAGCGCGTTTGTGTGTATTTGAGGGTTTTCTGTGCGTGAGCGAGGATCAGACAGACGCCTATAATTAGACATGTTGCTGTAAAAAAATCTAAATTCCATGCACGCCTGCTGTGTTTGTGTTCCTGTGAGCTTCACTTTGCTCCGTACAGCCAGTCAGGGAGACACTTCTTTGTCATTTTAACCTCCTGAGTGTCAGCCCCGAGGCTATTTCATGTTATTTTTATTGTTATTTTTATGGCATTTCTGCTTTATTAGATCGTTTGCCGTTGGGAGTGACGGAGAAGTTTATTTGATAGAAGCGGCGACCTGCATAAAACCGGCTGCCCGGCTCATAACATTCTGAAGACACAGTGTGCGTCACATTCTGGCAATACACCAGGGTCTCCACATGAGTTTCGGAAATGTACAACACTTAGTGCAGCAGCTCCAGTGCAGTGCTTCCCCAGAGGCACCATGGGAAACATAATGAATATCTGCGAACACAAGTCAAAAGAAGAAGAAGAAGAAGAAGCGCTGCTGATGAAATTCAAATATTTGCTTTGCATCATCCTCACTTTTCATTTGGACCTTGTCAAACACTGATCATCTGCTTAAGATTTTTATTCCTTCTTGGCTTTGACACTTTCAGTGACAGAGGTTTAAACAAGCTTCATCATTATAACAACATCAATATTCATAGCGGATTAGTAGGATTGCCGTATTATTGGAAAACCATTTATATAATTACTTTATTTACCAGCTGTGTTTTTATTTATGTTTTTAACCATCATCCAAAATAATCAGCACTCAGAAACAAGCACACTGAGTCCGACGTGTTTTATTGTTCAAAAAATACAGACTTGGTGTGCAAACACCTTGAGCTGGAATTCAAACCCGGGATTAGAAAAAATGGATTATGTTTTTTGGAGATTGTTGATGAGCCTCGTACGGACGAGGAGAGGAAGGAAACTCCTGAAAATAAGTTTATTTGAAAGAAAAGTAAGTGTAGACTTCGAAATGCAACCAAAACCAAACACAGTTGTGAGAGAGACTGGCTGAATGCCACCATCTTACATCATCATCAGGACCAGGTGAGGTGAATCTCCCAGACTCCTCCCACGTGGCTCCTGCAGCAGACGGCCTGCTGAGAGAGAGAGAGAAGGTCTGGAACCAGACAGCATTTAAATCCACTCCTGCTCGTTTGGAAGAAGGTGCGTTGCCAGACGGACGGTTCAGACAGGTTTTACTTAGTCCCTTAATTAATCACGGGGAGTGTTTTGGGTGTCATCTCCGAGTGTCCCTGCACCTCAGGTGGATCCTGTCTTTGACAACAGATTTTCCAGACATTAAGAGACGGATGCTTCGTGTGTGCGTTGTGCAATCACCTGCTTGTACCTGTACTGTGTTTTCTATTGTGCTTTTCTAGTCTTATCAACCTCTCGTTTTAAACTTAAAGATTCACATTCTGATGCTTCAAAATCACAATGTGACACCTGCTTCGTTTAGAAACTCGTAAAGACGCTTGTTTTGTGTCCGGTTCAATCCTGCAAGTGTGTTTTCTTGAACAGCAGCAAGTTTGACAGTGTTAATTCGAAGACTTGTTCATGTGTCTTTGTTAATTGACCCTGTGGTAGAAGATCATGTGGCTGACGTTGAGTTAAATAAGAGTGCAGCAGGCTGTTATCACTTTATTTGAACTCTCAGCTCCCTCGATGCTTCGGTCTGAGACCACGCGGGCTCTGTTCTCCCAGCGACCTCCGATCCGGCGCTCTCTCTCTCCGCCACGTTCACTCAGTTCTGACACAGAAGATGTGACCTGGAAATGCCCGACCTCAGGCTGTGACCTAATGTTCCCAGGACCACAGCGATTGGATGCCTCCTGCCGAGAAGGAGCTGCGATGGAGAATCAGCTTCCCCCCCTGCCTGACACACACACACACACACACAAATTCATTCATTCCCACCTCTCATTCTCCACCATCACTAACTCTGTGCTGTTGGATTAGGGGCTGATGTCTAATCTCCTGCTAATCCTGGCCTGTTAATCTACTGTATGTGTTAGCAGCTCATAGTACAGAACATGACAGCTGATGCACTGACCTTCCCACGGAGGCAGTAACACACACTCTCACTCGTATTTGTTAACGTGTCTTTTCAACTCTCGCTCTCTCGCAGCGCGTTTGAACTCGCAGAAACTCTCTTCATTTCTCCGGTTACGTAACGATTCCGCTGGATCTGGCACAAGGCAACGCGAGCTCTTGTTTACGGTCAACCGGTCAACTGTAAATAAGGGCTTATCCCAGCAGTCAAAGATAGATGACGTGACCTCTGCCCTGATCGGCGTTATCCACATACGTGCACGTGAGCGCTCGGACGCTGACTCTCCCCAGCGTGGCACACACCAGTTGGCACGTGCTGCCATTTTTTTTTTTTTTTTTTTTATCCTTCGACGGGATGTAAAAGTAGTAGTTAGTTTAAGAGCCTTTAACTGCTCCCAGAAATGACATAGAATTATGGTATTACACGGTGAAGTTGGTGCCATGTGAACACACACAGACACACACTGGCTGGGCAGCAGAAAGGGCAGGACTGTGGGGCGGTGGGACTATTTTTACTTCTGTAATGGTATAAAATAAGGAGAGGTTCACCCAAAACACTGTGTGTCTACACCTCCCTCTCTGTTTTTCTTCTCTGCTGTTGGTCCGGACTTAAGAGCTTCAAAGCGTCAGTCATTCTGGAGGCAATAAACTCTGCATATATACTTTAATGTGGCCATTGTTCTGAAAAGAAGAAGCAAAACAGAGAATATAGAAGTGAAGTAGTTCATCCAGAATAGTTTGATGTTGTTATTTTCATATTTTGGCAGAAATGTTGAGAAGTATTTAATCTGTCACCTCAATATCCACAGTTAAAGCAAATATTAACACACCGAGTGCTTGTGATTTTCCTCATCCCGTCCACTGCCGTTGTTTCGAGAGCAAATGCCTTTGCACACTTTTCGCACCAATGTTGGTGAACAACAGAAACCTGCTCTGAGGTCAGTGGCACGGTATTTCAGTCTCATTTTAAGGGGATATCATCAGGATCCACTGCTCCTCCCCTTTGCTCTGAGGTCAGTTTGCAGTTACAAGAGGAGTTTCTACCATATTTACCTCTACCACACAAGAAGCCTCATTGATTTGTCACTGACCAACAACACCTCCACTTCCTGTGCAGATGCAATGAACTGCTACAAAACTGCAGCATCAGCCATCGTGTTCATGTTCAACGTTCAGTCTGTTAAAACCAAATGTTTGAGAGAAACTGTGAATATACCAGAAAAAAAAGACTCGAAAATCACAAATAGCAGGGAAACGATTTCACATTTATTAGATGCTTAGAGGTAAATTACAACTTCTGCTTCTGTCTCCACCGATGATCTCCTCCCCCTCCCTCCCTCCCTCTTATTTCTTTTCCGTTTTATCGCCTATCTCCCTCCATTTCTCTCTCTCTCTCTCCCTCCTTTTTCATCATAACGGCGCTGCGTCTCTCTTCTCCTCCTCTCCTGCCCTCGTGTTTATGGATTGTAAAAAAGGTAAAAGTGTACTTTGGTAGGAAGGCCATGTGGAACGTTAAATCACACACAGGTGCCTTTAAATGGTGAGGACACACACACACACACACGCAGATGCAGCATCAGCCCTTCATTTAGGTGGCAGTAATTTGCGGCAGTAAGTGACAGGGTTATTGTAAGACGCTCATTAAGAAAGGGAAGCAGTGAATAAACGTCTGACTGAAGGAAATAAATTCAAACCACTGCGCCACTTTTACTGCTCAGCAATAAGCTGCTTTGATGTGGTGTGTGATGGCAGAGCCGGGGCAGACTCAGTGTGTGTGTGTGTGTGTGTGTGTGTGTGTGTTGGTTGTAAAGTCAAATCAAAGTGTACCATGATTGTTCTGCTGCATGTGTCATGTATGCTCCACTGTACCGTGCCTGTCCGTGCAGCTTCAGAGGTCAAAGGTCAGATCAGTTACAATGAGACAGACCGTTACAGTGCAAGGTCACTTCCTGTGGCAAACTTTCATCACAGCAGGAGAGGGGGGGGGGCGGAAGGATGGATGAAACGAAAGAGGCAGTGACGGATGATAATCAGGGGCATGGCTCTGTGCTCGTTCATCTGCCAGCGAAGCTGGAGCTGGGAAATTGCGAAAAGATTTGTTCAGTAGAAATTCAGGCGTGCACAGAGGGGATGTCTAAATGATCCTCGTTATTTAAAATGGTTGTTTACAACTCAGCACGTTGCAGCTTCCTCCAACAACAGATGTGAACTCTTAAATATCCTGAGGTTGAAAATCACATAACACACATTTACACTTGTCTGTTAAATAGTGTGCAGCCTCTTTTCAACTGGTTTGTCTGCGATGGGGTTCACTCCCAGGTGAAATGACTCTGCAGCAGACACAGGTTTGTATCGGCTCCGGCTCTGATCAGCAGCGATGGAAACACCATCACTCTTCTTCTAATTTATCTTAGAAGTCTAGATGCAGAAGCTACAGGACGTTATGACGTGTGATAATAGCCACGGATGTTTGTATGGTTATTGTTTTCTACATCTTTAGAAGTAAAAAGTTTCAGTTTCTGTTTCAAGGTCACGTATGGTTCGGCGGGTATGCAAGCAGACAGGCATTTAAGCATGTAGGTAGCATGTGTAGTCATGTGATTCACAAGTGTTGGAAGTATTTGACTAATGTGTAATGTTACTAATACTGTGTATTACAATTACTTTTTCCTGTCATGGTGAAATTGTTGTGTCCTTAAATATGAGGTAGAAGATATTATGAGTTGTAATTTTTTCCCATCAACCAACATGGAGGAGGCGTGATCTATGATCTATACTGCAGGCAGCCACCAGGGTGTGATCAAGACACTTTGGGAACTGCATCTTTAAAAAGTAGATGTTGTGATGTGAGAACTCAGCTTTAAAACGACATCATCGTCCAACACGGCAGGAAACTGGTTGTAAACAAACTTTAGACTTTCAGGGTAAAATTGTTTTATTCTCTTAAACAACACCGATGCTCCGGCACACAAGAGAGCTGTTTGTCCACGTCCAGTTTTATTCCTGTGTCAGCAGCTGAAATACGTTGAGAAATGGTTTAACATCTGGAAACTAGTCATTTGAGAGCCTTAAGTCGTGCTTTACTGCGCTGACTCAGCCTCGCCGTACGTCGCCCGAGCTCCGAGGGAGATTAGTCTGCAGCGTCAGTGCAGGTTACACGTGTGATGGAGCGCTTCTGCACTGTGGCAGCGAGTGTAAATGGATTTACACGTCTCATTTAACTCGCCGGACACATCAGCAGTCTCAGATATTGGAAACATCGCAGCACTTTCTCCACTAAAACAAAAGTGATCTTGTATTTTTCATGGTTCGGGAATCGTCTGTAATTACTTATGATTGAACAAAGTGCAGCCAAAGCAACTTTTAACCAGGTCAGCAAAGTGAGGTCACTCAGGTGCTTCATTATGATTAAAGTTCTAATTGTAAAGTCTGTCTCAGTCCACACGGCCGGGAGAAGTTGGGATGTTCATTTGTTTTGGCTGCAGCAGTTTCTCACTGTCAGACCCAGTGTGTGTGTGTGTGTGTGTGTGTGTGTGTGTGTGTGTGTGTGACAGATCTGAGATTATCCTGTATGTATAACCATTCAGCGTAACCTGCAGCCTCAGGGTATTATGTCTAAGTAACACATTACGTGTGTGTGTGTGTGTGTGTGTGTGTGTGTGTGTGTTTGTGTGTGTGTGTGTGTGTACGTGTGTTTCTATTGTTGTAGGGACATATTTTCCCAACTTCAAAAGGCTTTTTGAGGATTTAAGACTTGGTTTTAGGGTTATGTATAGAATTAGGTTAGAATGATGGTAAGAGGCAAATGAATGCATTAATAAATTATGTCAGAGTGTCCGCACAGCCATAGAAAGATAAATGTGTGTGTGTGTGTGTGTGTGTGTGTGTGTGTGTAATGAAATACAGTGACCTGATTTTCTTAACTGTATGTCTGGTGACCCTGATCCACCTCACACAGCAACAACTGTAAGAGTCTGTGTGTGTGTGTGTGTGTGTGTGTGTGTGTGTGAGAGATTTTATATTAGTGATATTATTAATCTGGCTCTGTAGAGATGTTGTTGCACATGACTCAGTTAATAAAATTAACGTCCCTCATCATTAAAGTAATTTAAAATGAGCAACAAGGCAACTATGTTAATTAGATCTTTATTTTTTTAATGAAACACGAAACCCTGTCCCCTATTAACTATTTATATTTAGTTTTTTTTTTAATTTGGAAAGCAAACACATAGAAAAACTTACGTTATTTTCAGGAGTCGGATTCGGAAAAAAGCCTTTTTGGGAAGTGGTGGTTAAACAATGTTCACTTTCAACCTATTCTGTTAACAAGGTATAAAAACACAACAACTGCATTTCAGCTCCAACCATAAGTTTATCTCACGTCCTCTTGCGTTCATGATCTTTGATGTAACAGAGATATACAACATGTAGACCCCAAAAAAATATTCTCAGTAACATTCACACATTTTACCAGAGGGGAAATAGAAATGATTGTTTGTTGCCGCAGACCAAACCAATGAGTGTTCCTGGCAAACATGTCGGCAGCGTGGCACCGTGACACTGAGAGAAATTAATTAATTCCAAGTGTCAAACTGAGAGAAACAGACAGCTGCAGTCAGGCGTTAAAAGGAATTGCTGTATCAACAAAGTGCTGGCTTCGATTAAATCAGGGTGTTGCCATAATCGGAATACTTTGGCTCGGCTTCATGACTGTTTGGTTCGATGGGAGTTTATTTTGAGTTTAGTAATTTTTCTGTCGCTGAGCTTGGTTTTTGAAGGCAGATGCAACAACAGGCGGAAAAGCAGAGATATGTAACTGATATGCAAAGAAAAGGCAGAGGCAGCTGCTGGTGTATGGTGGATGTTATTTCCTGAGTACTTCTCTGTAGCATTGCATCGATAGCTAACGTAGCACATTAGCACGGAAGCTGGCCAAGGTGCGTGTTGTATTTAGATACAGGTAAATAGATACAGGTTTTGCAGGTTTCCATGTTGAATTATTGCTGATGACCTCCCTACTGACCCCATCACATACTGCCACCTTCTTGCAGATGTGTAGCATTCACACCAAACAGTCGCAGGATATGCAGAGGCAGCCATGAGGCGTACATGTAGTTCCCACGTTTTCTCTTTGATTCAGCTCTTTGATGCCAGGCCTGATGACTTCTCGTCAGCCCACGGTGCGGTGCATGTTACCTGTTCGCCTGCTTGGCACACGTGCTGAGGGTTTCCCACTTGTCAAGACGGGCTCAGGTATGCTGGGCCTGCCGCAAGGAATGCAGGGAGGAAAGAAAAAAAAAAGACGAAGAAGCCCATCTCGAGAGAGAGAGGGAGGGTGCGACAGAGAGACGAAAGTGAGAGCCAGATGCTTTTGATAGGAAAAAGGAAATTAATGGCTAAGCAATGTCGTCTTGATGTGGTCTCCATGACGACCAGTGTGCTGTTGCACATCTGCAGGCGAAACCAAAATTAAATGGATGCACTAATGATTAAGTGCAGGATGCCCCGCGGCAGAACGCAGCACTGCACTCTGTCTAATGCGGCACTAAGCTGCGGGGGGGCTGTGGGAACATGTGATCCCTCTTTGGCAAAATATCCACCATTAAATTAATTTATCGATACGGAGGAATTCACTTCATCAGGATTCAGTCTAATGAGGAGAATAAACTGTCTGGGTTTTACCTCGGCCACATCCTTGACTGATTTACAGAAACCGCACTGGGGCTGTTAAGTTGTTGGTTGGAATCCGTGAGGGTGCAGAAATATTCTGTTGTGTTTGAGCTCTGAAGGTGGATGATGATTATTATTGTATATCGTGCAGAAGGATTTTATTGTTAAAGGTCACAGGTGACTTTTTCCCGCTCACATTAACGACTGATTCTGTTCTTTATGTTGTTTTTTTTCTTCATCAACTCGCTCCATATCAGCCAGGATCGGATCTCCTGCAGGCACAAATCTTTACACCTCGGCTGCAGGTGATTAGTCACCACTGAGCTCTTCATATTCAGGAGGAGATATTATCTAGGACTCTTTATGCCAAGAAATGTACACACGATCCTCTGAGCTGCTGATCACTGTGACAGGCTGAAGCAGCACCAGTCTAAAGAGCCGTCAGGTTTTTCACAAAGACGTTTTCCTTTTTCCGCTCTTCACAGCTGTAAATGAAACAAAAGTCACACTTGAGACAACACATCCGACATCACAGACAGTGTGGTGAAACACTATCGAGGTGTGAACATGGTTTGCTGCTGCATCAGTCAGAGAGACGCTCTAAACCACTGCTGAGATCCGTTGTTTCTCTGTCAGGTGTTAAAGTTAAGTGGGACGGACACAGAGCTGCCGGAGGTTGTAAACTGAGCCAATCTCCAGGTCTTCGACTTTACTGAAAAAGAAAATCTCTGGATTTGTTGAAGAGAATTATATCAACTTCAGTGTCCTCTTCAATATCTCTTCCTGTAAATGAAGCTGCCACTGAGGGTTGTAATTAAGAACAGCAATAAACACTTTTCCCTTTAGACAGGGTTGGACGGCACTTTGTATAAACTAGTTCATTTCAAGATTAACCCTGATGGCTGATACATATACATGTATTTTAATGTGTTTGATATTTCCGTGACAAAGACAAAGAAAGAAAATATTGAAAAAACTTCAGTCACAATTCCTCTCTCTCTCGCCCTCCCTTAGAAACGCTCTCAGTATCTGGATTTTGTTGCATCAATGGGGCCTCAGGCATGAAGGAAACAATCAATGAGGGTCCCTGCAAGTGTAGTACAAACCTGTGAGTGTGTTTGCCCTGCAGGATGTGGACTTCTCTAAATATACGCCGAAGCTCGAGGGCAAAACCAGCGTGAGCAACCAAACAGGCTACAGAGACTGACCCAAATCCTTTTCTCTCCTCTCCTTGAGCAAGGCACCTTCCTGACAAAAACCCATTCAACCTCGCTGCACGTTTGCATCTTTGCAAGCTTGCTTTTTGCACATGTGTTAGTTAGTGCGTTGCCACTGTGCTCATTTCTGTTTTTCCAAGTAAATTAAGGTTTTATAGCAGGATGCCAGCTGCTCCCAGCTACCCAGGAATGCAGTAAAGCATATGTGCCTGTGGTAAACGCCCTGTATCGTCTGGGTCGGTGAGCAAACCGACAACGAGATGCTAACATTAGCTGCAAGCACATGGTCACCCAAAAGACGAAGATGTAATGTTCAGGGTGCAGTTTTAAACGTCAGCAGAGGCATCGCTCCGACATGTGCGTGACTCTGAAGCCTCGGACCATTCGTCTTTAAAGTTGTTGAATTTATATATATATATAATATATTCCTATATATAGGAATGAAAATAAAACCAGCTCATGCCTCCAGCTTTCTCTTTTATTAGGTGGCTAGAGATTTTGGCAAACCCCCAACCACAGGACCTTTATTTAAAAATCATCTCAATCTCCTCCATTAAAGGAACAAAAATGTTTGCTCATATAAACAGAGAGAAGCTTTTTTATAAGGCTTTTATCTCAGGGCGGTGATTCAGTCCTCCTTCATCGCATGTCTAGCAGACGCAGCTCAGCGTGCTGTCAGTGTCTTTATCGTCAACCTCTTCTCCTTAAATCTGTGGCTGACGAGACGCAGCAGCAGCGGCCTCGATATGTTGTCAGGGGAAAAACGTGTCAACAATTATCACACGACACAAAAAAACTGTTTTTATTTGAGCAATCAAATAA